>NW_025200838.1:0-6809 GCF_004010195.1 Chiloscyllium plagiosum | reverse complement strand
TCACTGTCCACACTGCTCTGGGACTCACTGTCCGCACTTCTCTGGGACTCACTGTCCACACTGCTCCTGGACATACTGTCCACACTGCTCTGGGACTCACTGTCCACCCTGCACACGGACTCTCTGTCTGCATTGCTCCGGGACTCACTGCCCACACTGCTCCGGGTCTCACTGTCCACACTGCTCCAGGACATACTGTCCACACTGCTCCAGGATTCAGTATCCACACTGCTCCGGGACTCAGTATCCACACTGCTCTGGGACTCACTGTCCACACTATTCCGGGACTCACTGTCCACACTGCTCCGGGTCTCACTGTCCACACTGCACCGGGACTCACTGTCCACATGGCTCCGGGACTCACTGTCCACCTTGCTCCGGGACTCACTGTCCACACTGCTCCGGGACTCACTATCCACCCTGCTCCGGGACTCCCTGTCCGCATTGCTCCAGGACTCACTGTGCTCACTGCTCCGGGGCACAGTATCCACACTGCTCCAGGACTCACTGTCCACACTGCTCCGGGACTCTCTGTCCACACTGCACCAGGACTCACTGTCCACATGGCTCCGGGACTCACTGTCCTCACTGCTCCGGGACTCACTGTCCTCACTGCTCCGGGACTCACTCTCCACGTGGCTCCGGGACTCACTGTCCACACTGCTCTGGGACTCACTGTCCCCCCTGCACACGGACTCTCTGTCTGCATTGCTCCGGGACTCACTGTCCACACTGCTACGGGACTCACTGTCCACATTGCTCTGAGACTCACTCTCTGCACTGCACCGGGACTCACTGTCCACACTGCACCGGGTCTGACTGTCCAAACTGCTCCGGGACACATTGTCCACATTGCACCGGGACTCACTGTCCACCTTGCTCCGGGACTCAGTGACGGCACTGCTCCGGGACTCACTGTTGGCACTGCACCGGGACACACTATCCACACTGCTCCGGGACTCACTGTATACACTGCTCCGGGAGTCACTGTCCACACTGCACCGGGAATCACTGTCTGCGCTGCTCTGGGACTCACTGTCCACACTGCTCTGGGACACAGTATCCACACGGCTCTGTGACTCACTGTTTACACTGCTCCGTGACTCTTGTCTACACTGCTACGAGACTCACTGTCCAAACTGCTCCGGGACTCACTGTCTACACGGCTCTGGGTCTCACACTCCGCACTGCTCCGTGACTCACAGTCCACACTGCACCGGGGACTCAGTGTCCACACTGCTCCAGGACTCAGTATCCACACTGCTCCGGGACTCAGTATCCACACTGCTCCGGGACTCACTGTCCACACTGCTCCGGGTCTCACTGTCCACACTGCACCGGGACTCCCTGTCCACATGGCTCCGGGACTCACTGTCCACAAGGCTCCGGGACTCACTGTCCACACTGCTCCGGGACTCACTATCCACCCTGCTCCGGGACTCCCTGTCCGCATTGCTCCAGGACTCACTGTGCACACTGCTCCGGGGCTCAGTATCCACACTGCTCCAGGACTCACTGTCCACACTGCTCCAGGTCTCACTATCCACACTACTCCGGGGCTCAGTATCCATACTGCTCCAGGACTCACTGTCCACAATGCTCCGGTCTCAGTATCCACACTGCTCCAGGATTCACTGTCCGCACTGCACTGGGACTCCCTGTCCACATGGCTCCGGGACTCACAGTCCACACTGCTCCGGGACTCTCTGTCCACACTGCACCAGGACTCACTGTCCACATGGCTCTTGGACTCACTGTCCTCACTGCTCCGGGACTCACTGTCCTCACTGCTCCGGGACTCACTGTCCACGTGGCTCCGGGACTCACTGTCCAAACTGCTCGGGGACTCACTGTCCTTACTGCTCTGTGACTCACTCTCCACACTGCACCGGGAGTCACTGTCCACACTGCTCCGGGTCTCAATGTCCATCCTGCTCCATGACTCACTGTCCACACTGCTCCGGGACTCACTGTCCACACTGCACCGGGAGTCACTGTCCGCACTGCTCCGGGACTCACTGTATACACTGCTCCGGGACTCACTGTCCACACTGCTCCGGGACTCACTGTCCACACTGCACCGGGAGTCACTGTCTGCGCTGCTCTGGGACTCACTGTCCACACTGCTCCGGGACACAGTATCCGCACTGCTCCGGGACTCACTGTCCAAACTGCTCCGGGAGGCACTGTCCACAAGGCTCCTGGACTCACTGTCCGCACTGCTCGGGACTCACTGTCTGCACTGCTCTGGGACTCACTGTCCACCCTGCACACGGACTCTCTGTCCGCACTGCACTCGGAGTCACTGTCCACACGGCTCCGGGACTCACTGACTGCACTGCACTGGGAGTCACTGTCTTCATTGCTCTGGGACTCACTGTCCACACTGCTCCGGGAGTCACTGTCTGCACTGCACTGGGAGTCACTGTCCACACTGCTCCAGGACTCACTGTCCACACTGCTCTGGGACTCAGTATCCGCACTGCTCCGGGACTCAGTATCCACACTGCTCTGGGACTCACTGTCCACACTATTCCGGGACTCACTGTCCACACTGCTCCAGGTCTCACTGTCCACACTACTCCAGGGCTCACTGTCCACACTGCTCCGGGTCTCACTGTCCACACTGTTCTGTGACTCACTGTCCACACTGCTCCGGGACTCACTGTCCACACTGCTACGGGACTCACTGTCCACATTGCTCTGAGACTCACTCTCTGCACTGCACCGGGACTCACTGTCCACACTGCACCGGGTCTGACTGTCCAAACTGCTCCGGGACACACTGTCCACATTGCACCGGGACTCACTGTCCACCTTGCTCCGGGACTCAGTGACGGCACTGCTCCGGGACTCACTGTCGGCACTGCACCGGGACACACTATCCACACTGCTCCGGGACTCACTGTACACACTGCTCCGGGAGTCACTGTCCACACTGCTCCAGGTCTCACTGTCCACACTACTCCAGGGCTCACTGACAACACTGCTCCGGGTCTAACTGTCCACAATACTCAGGGTCCCACTGTCCACACTGCTCCAGGATTCACTGTCCACACCACTCCGGGACTCACTGTCCACACTGCTCCGAGTCTCATTGTCCACACTGTTCTGTGACTCACTGTCCACACTGTTCCGGGACTCACTGTCCACACCACTCCGGGACTCACTGTCCACGCTGCTCTGGGACTCACTGTCCACACTGCTCCAGAACACACTGTCCACACTGCACCGGGGCTCACTGTCCACCCTGCTCCGGGACTCATTGTCCACACTGCTCTGGGATTCACTGTCCACACGGCTCCGGGACTCACTGTCGACCCTGTTCCGGGACTCACTGTCTGCATTGCTCCGTGACTCACTGTCCACACTGCTCCGGGACTCAGTATCCACACTGCTCCATGACTCACTGTCTGCCCTGCTCCAGGACTCACTGTCCACATGGCTCCGGACCTCAATGTCCACCCTGCTCCGGGGCTCACTGTCCGCATTGCTCCGGGACTCACTGTCCACAGGGCTCCGGGACTCACTGTCCACACTGCTCCAGGACTCACTGTCCACTCTGCTCCGGGACTCACTGTCTGCATTGTTCCGGGACTCACTGTCCACACTGCTCCGGGACTCACTGTCCACACTGCTCCAGGACTCACTGTCCGCACTGCTCCGGGACTCACTGTCCACACTACTCCGGGACTCACTGTCCACACTGCTCCAGGACTCACTGTCCACATTGTACCGGGACACACTGTCCACACTGCTCCGGGACTTAGTATCCACACTGCGCCGGGACTCTGTATCCACACTGCTCAGGGACTCACTGTCCACACTATTCCGGGACTCACTGTCCACACTGCTCCGGGTCTCAATGTCCACACTGCTCCGGGACTCACTGTCCACACTGCACCGGGACTCAATGTCCACACTGCTCCGGGACTCACTGTTCACACTGCTCCGGTCTCAATGTCCACACTGCTCCGACTCACTGTCCTCCCTGCTCTGGGACTCACTGTCCACACTATTCCGGGACTCACTGTCCACACTGCTCCGGGTCTCAATGTCCACACTGCTCCTGGACTCACTGTCCACACTGCTCCAGGACTCACTGTCCACACTGCTCCAGGACTCATTGTCCACACTGCTCCAGGTCTCACTATCCACACTGCACCGGGACTCAGTATCCACAATGCTCCTGGATTCACTGTCCGCACTGCTCCGGGACTCACTGTTCTCACTGCTCCGGAACGCACTGTCCTCACTGCTCCGGGACTCACTGTCCACGTGGCTCCGGGATTCACTGTACAAACTGCTCGGGGACTCACTGTCCTTACTGCTCTGGGATTCACTGTCCACACGGCTCTGTGACTCACTGTCCACATGGCTCCGGGACTCACTTTCCACACTGCTCCAGGACGCACTGTCCACACTGCACCGGGACTCACTTTCCACACTGCTCCAGGACGCACTGTCCACACTGCACCGGGACTCACTGTCCACACTGCTCCAGGACTCACTGTCCATGCTGCTCCGGGACTCACTGTACAAACTGCTCGGGGACTCACTGTCCTTACTGCTCTGGGATTCACTGTCCACACGGCTCTGTGACTCACTGTCCACAATACTCCGGGACTCACTTTCCACACTGCTCCAGGACGCACTGTCCACACTGCACCGGGACACACTGTCCACACTGCACTGGGACTCACTGTCCACACTGCTCAGGGACTCACTGTCCACACTGCTCCGGGACTCACTGTCCGCACTGCACCAGGACTCACTGTCCTCCCTGCTCTGGGAATCACTGTCTGCACTGCTCTGGGACTCACTGTCCGCACTGCACCAGGACTCACTGTCCTCCCTGCTCTGGTAATCACTGTCTGCACTGCTCTGGGACTCACTGTCCACACTGCTCCGGGACTCACTGTCCGCACTGCACCAGGACTCACTGTCCTCCCTGCTCTTGGAATCACTGTCTGCACTGCTCTGGGAATCACTGTCCACACTGCACTGGGACTCACTGTCCACACTGCTCAGGGACTCACTGTCCACACTGCTCCAGGACTCACTGTCCACACTGCACCGGGACACACTGTCCACACTGCTCCGGGACTCAATATCCACACTGCTCCGGGACTCACTGTCCAAACTGCACCAGGACACACTGTCCACACTGCTCTGGGACTCAATGCCAACTCTGCTCCGGTACTCACTGTCCACACTGCTCCAGGACTCACTGTCCACAATGCTCCGGTCTCAGTATCCACACTGCACCGGGACTCACTGTCCACACGGCTCCGGGACTCACTGCCCACACCGCTCCGGGACTCACTGTCCGCAATGCTCCGGGTCTCACTGTCCATCCTGCTCCGTGACTCACTCTCCGCACTACTCCAGGACTCACTGTCCACACTGCTCCAGGACTCACTGTCCACACTGCTCCAGGCATCACTGTCCACACTGCTCCAGGACTCTCTGTCCACACTGCACCAGGACTCACTATCCACACTGCTCCAGAACTCACTATCCACACTGCACCGGGACTCACTGTCCGCATTGTTCCGGGACTCATTGTCCACACTGCTCTGGGATTCACTGTCCGCCCTGCTCCGGGACTCATTGTCCACACTGCTCTGGAATTCACTGTCCACCCTGTTCCGGGACTCACTGTCTGCATTGCTCCGGGACTCACTGTCCACACTGCTCCGGGACTCACTGTCCGCATTGCTCCAGGACTCACTGTCCGCACTGCTCCGGGACTCACTGTCCGCATTGCTCCGTGACTCAGTATCCACACTGCTCCACGACTCACTGTCTGCACTGCTCCAGGACTCACTGTCCACACGGCTCCGAAATCTAAATGTCCATCCTGCTCCAGGACTCACTGTCCACACTGCTCTAGCACTCAGTATCCACACTGCTCCAGGTCTCACTGTCCACACTGCTCCAGGACTCACTGTCCACTCTGCTCCGGGACTCACTGTCTGCATTGTTCCGGGACTCACTGTCCACACTGCTCTGGGACTCACTGTCCACACTGCTCTGGGACTCACTGTCCACACTGCTCCGTGACTCTTCTCTACACTGCTACGAGACTCACTGTCCACACTGCTCCGGGACTCACTGTCCACACCGCTCCGGGACTCACTGTCCGCAATGCTCCGGGTCTCACTGTCCATCCTGCTCCGTGACTCAATGTCTGCACTACTCCAGGACTCACTGTCCACACTGCTCCGGGACTCACTGTCCACACGGCTCCGTGATTCACTGTCCACACTGCTCTGGGACTCACTGTCCACACTGCTCGGTGACTCACTGTCCACGTGGCTCCGGGACTTACTGTCCCAAACTGCTTGGGAACTCACTATCCACATTGCTCCGGGACTCACTGTCCATCCGGCTGCGGGACTCACTGTCCATCCGGCTCCGGGACTCACTGTGCACACTGCTCCGGGTCTCACTGACCGTCCTGCTCAGGGACTCACTGTCCACACTGCTCCAGTACTCACTCTCTACAGTGCTCCAGGACTCACTGTACACACTGCTCTGGGACTCACTGTCCACGTGGTTCCGGGGCTCACTGTCCTCACTGCTCTGGGACTCACTGTCCTCACTGCTCTGGGACTCACTGTCCACACTACTCCGGGACTCACTGTCCTCACTGCTCTGGGACTCACTGTCCACACTACTCCGGGACTCACTGTCCACGCTGCTCTGGGACTCACTGTCCACACTGCTCCAGAACTCACTGTCCACACTGCACCAGGACTGACTGTCTACAGTGCTCCAGAACACACTGTCCACACTGCACCGGG
>NW_025200837.1:0-6809 GCF_004010195.1 Chiloscyllium plagiosum | reverse complement strand
AGTTCTGGACTCCCCCACCCCAGGGAAAAGACTTTGGCTAGGCAGTGCTGTAGAACAGAGAAATCTAGGGGTTCAGGTACACAATTCTTTGAAGTTTGTGTCACATATAAACAGGGTGGTGAAAAAGGCATTTAGCCTTCATTGCTCAGACCATTGAGTGTAGGAACTGGGACGTCATGTTGAGGTTGTACAGGACATTGGTGAGGCCACTTCTAGAGGACTGTGTCCACTCCTGTTACAGGAAGGATATTATTAAATCAGAAAAGATTTACCAAGATTTTGCCAGGAATGGAGGGTTTGAGTTGTAAGGAGAGGGCGGGGGGAAGAGGCTGGGAGTGTTTTCCCTGCAGCATAGGAGGCTGAGGCGTGACCTTATAGAGGTTTATAAAATCATGAGGGACATGGATAAGGTGAATGACAGGTGTCTTTCCTCAGGGTGGGGCGTTTCAAGACCAAAGGGTGTATTCTTAATGTGAGAGGAGAGAGATTTCAAAAAGTCATGAGGGATTTTCTTTTTTACACAGAGAGTGGTTTGTGTGTGGAAAGAACTGCCAGGGGAAGTGGTGGATGCAGGTACAGTTACAACGTCTAAAAGACATTTGGGTAAGTGCATGAATAGGAAAGGTTTGGAAGGCTCAGGGCCAGGAGCAGGCAGGTGGGTCTCATCTAGTTTGGGAACATGGTCGGTATGTACTGGTCGGGCTGAATGGTCTGTTTCCGTGCTGTCTGACTCTGTGACTGTACGACTCTATGGAGTGGATGCAGGAAAGATATTCATGATCATGAGGGAGTCCAGGGGGCCACAGTGTACGGTCACAGGGTAGATCGTTTAGGGCTGGGCTGAGGAGAAATGTCTTCACGAGGAGAGTCGGAAGCCTACAGAATTCACAAACAGAAAACAGTCAAGGCCAGAACATTGTGGGATGTCACGATGGAGCTGGATATAGGGATCAAAGGATTTGGTGGTACGGTGGCTTAGTGGTTGGCACTGTTGCCTCACAGCGCTCGGGACCTGGGTTCAAGTCCAGCCTCGGGCAACTGTCTGTGCAGAGTTTACACAGTCTCCCCGTGTCTGCGTGGGTTTCCTCCAGGTGCTCCGGTTTCCTCCCACAGTCCAAAGACGTGCAGGTAAGGGTGGATTGGCTGTGCTAAAGTGTCCCATAGTGTTCAGGGATGCATGGGCTAGGTGGGTGAGCCACGAGAAATACAGAGGTACAGCAGGAGGGAGTGCTACTGCGTGGGAAGCTCTTTGGAGGGTTGGTGTGGACCTGATGGGCCGAATGACCTGCCTCCACACCATAGGGAACCCATTCTGTGACTCTACACAGGGGGAATGTGGGGCAGGCTATTGAGTTGGTCAATCGGACATGATCATATCGAATGGCAGAACAGCCTCAAAGGGCCATATGACCACGTTCCGCTGCTCCTATGAGCCCTTAAAGGGATGACCGAGAGAGGTCGATGATTATTGTGAGGGAAATAGGGAATTTCAAAGCCCAGGCAGCTGGGAGACCCAGTCAGTCATGGTGCCAAGAGGAAGCTAGTGACCTCAGGCAGAGGAATACTTAAGGACATGGTGGTGATAGGAAGTGGGGGTTGCGGGGGGGGGGGGGGTAGTGAGGGAGCTGAAAACACAAGTGGGGGGATGATTTGTTTTCTCTTTAAGTAGGCCACTTCCTCATCCAGGCTGAGGCTGAGAGAAACCAGGCTGCTTCCCTTCCTCAGAGCGTTTGTTTTAGCATCGCCATGGGAACGGCAACAACACAGAGCCCAGGAGGCCTGGGGTTTGTTTACAGAGACTAGGCTGGGGCATTTCGATCGAGAGTACAGCAGGGCTTCCTCAGGTCAGGAACAACCGAGCGGTACCCCACTCCCGACCCTCACCCCATCTCCGCCAACCCCCATCACTGCCACCCCCTCATCCACCACTGCCCCCCCCCCCCCACCCCCCTAGGGCAGTCTGAGGCAACACACAGAGAGATCCTATCAAGGCCCTGCCCAAGCTGAAACCAAACGCTAGCAGTTGGCAGAGGAAACCCAACCCACTCCCAAATGCCAGGAAAGTGTGGGTCAGCGAAAGGTCGGCATTGATATGGGCCCTTTCACATCCCCTGGAGAGAGAGGGATAGGGATAGGGATAGAGAGAGAGGGATAAGGATAGGGATAGACAGCCTGGAGTGCATCGCCCTGCCTCTGCCAAATGTCGACGTGACAATGGCTGAACTACCCACTTTAGAGACGCTGGGCGAGATGTACGGATTGGCTGATGGCACTGTGGTATAGGTGAGGGGGAGGGGCAGCCATTGCTTTTCTTTAGTACGTCAGGGACCCGGGTTCGATTCCAGCCTCGGACGACTGTCTGTGTGGAGTTTGCACATTCTCCCCGTGTCTGCGTGGGTCTCCTCTCACAGTCCAAAGATGTGCAATTTAGGGTGGATAGACCGTGGGAAATCATCCCGTAGCATCCGGGACATGCAGGCTCGGGTGGCTGAGCCACGGGAAGTTCAGGGATAGGGTAGGGGGCATTGGTTCTGGGTGGGATGCTGTTGGCAGGGTGGGTATGCACTCGATGGGCCCAATGCCTGTTTCCGCACCATAGGGATTTGATGATACTGTGAGCTAGCTTCAGGACGGGGGGGGGGGGCCCGCTGCCGCGGACTCAGTCTGAACGAGAAGACGGCCTCACTTCAACCTTGCCTCTGAAATGAAGGCACAACGGAAGTGGTTCTGATTGGCTAGCTCCTCCACAGTGCTAGCACAGACCCGATGGGACAAGTGGCCTCCATCTGCCCTGCATCATTCCACAGGCCCTCGTTTCCGGGGTGCAACCTTTCACTCCCAGGCACTCCGTTCCTTTCCCTGTCACTAATTCACCCCCGTCACCTCCTTGCTGCGACAAATCAAGAGCCCGAAGAGGCCATTCAGCCCCACCGTTCAGTGGGGTTTGGTCTCAGTCAGGTTAGCTCAGCCAGGGATCGGATTCCTTCCCACGGAGTTGGGGGGGACAACATGCTTGGAAAGTAACTGGACTAATAGTTCTGAAACCCCTAAAGGCCCCGGGTTTCAAGTCCCACTGTGGCAGGTGGTGAGGTTTGTATGAAAGGGAGAAGCTCGCCAAACGCTGGCCATGTTAGACTGCTCTGAACAACCTACCCATAACCTGTAAACCTCACCCAGTGCTCACCCAATCTGGCCTCCATGTGACTCCAGACCCACAGTGACGGGGTTGACTCCGCTCTGCGTGCAACCCCTCCCCGAAATGAAAGCCAATGAGCTCAGGGGCGATCAACACTTCCCAGAGACATCGACTTCCTGTGGAAGAATGATCAAAGGTCCCCGCCAATCCCTGATGACCTTTCACCCCTGCCTCTGAGTACCAAGGCTCCATCTACCTCGGTCTCAAAAATTAGACAAAGATCCGTTGGCTTCTGAGGCCGAGATTCCCGAAGGTTCCCAAAGAAAATCAAGACTTTTCACCACTCCTTAAATTGGAGAGCTCTCTGTTGTCAATCTAGTGCCATGACTCTCCCACAGGCCACCTCCTGTCTACATCTGCCGTGCTGAGGTGCCTCAGACATCACATCACCATTCCACTTTGGCATTGACATTGCAGCAGTAAAAGATGGGAATTATCTGTATGTGTGTTTTATATCTATATATATATATATATATATATATGTGATAACACCTCCAAACTCTCACTCCATTAATGTCGCTGTGTGACCGTTGCTATGGACAGGCCAGACCCTCTCCAAACATTTCAACAAAGTAGCCCGCACCCGAAAGTCGCTGGTTGGTTTAAGCAGGTGGGCAGTAGGTACTCCGGGAGTGAGACAGCTGGCCCAACCACTTCCAAACCAAACGGAATTTATTCACAAGATAACCAAATGAAGCACAAACAAAATAGAACAGGATACAGAATAACTTAACGCATCCGAAACCCTCACAAGTTATCCCAATTTGTTGAATATGCGGTTTCAAATACCTGCAACAATCCCCGTAAACACCCCTTGGCAAAAAAGGTTACATCAAACACAGGGTCTTACAGGAGATAGAGATGGCAGAGAGAGAGAGGATCAGCATGGACGAACCTGATCCTTTGGGTCCTGCAGCTTCCCAACTGACTTCCATGAATTCCCGTCACTAGTATCTTTTCTGGCAATAGTCCTTCAGAGGTGGATATCTCCTCACCTCTCAACATCAAAGATCAAGAAGATTCTGTACCTCTTGATATTGTAACCTCTTTACCTGCTGCTCCTGGCCTATGCAAGTAAACTTTACCTTCACAAGTACAGGGTATATGGTTTAACCAAGCTCCGACCAGCTTGTACATTCTGGCGCAGCTTTCTAGCCTTCTCTCTGCTTTCCATTATTACTCCAACAATATTCACTGGGGTATCCTGTTTTCCTATATCTGTCTTCCCAGTGCTTTTCCTAACCCACCAACACTGTGATTTCATATGGCCTACTTTATTGCAGTGAAAACACTGGAGCTTTTAAACTTCTCTTTCCCCTTCAAGGGTTTCCTTTTTACCATGTAGTAAGTTATCCTTATGATCATCACCGTGATCTACCTCCCCCTTTCCACATGAGCATCTCTCTTTTCCCAAATCTTGATACCTTACGGGTTGAAATTGATTTTGGAAGCCAAACTTATGGACCAACTCATAGCCATCAGCCCCTTCAGCTGCTAACCTTGCTGTTTTAACTCTTTGCTCTTCCATATGAGTTCTCACTACTTCAGGAAGTGAATGTTTGAACTCCTCCATAATGATTGTCGCTCTAAGAGCATCACTGGTGTGCTCTTTTTTAAAATTCTTATCCACCTATCACAATTACTTTGTTTGATCCATTCAAACTCAGAGTGGGTTTGTCCAGGGTCCCTTCTTGAAACATTGTCTGTAGGCTTCTGGCCACAGGCTCATAGGCACTTAAGATGGTTTCTTCACCTCTTCATCCCCCCCAGGTTACCTTCCCTGAGAGTGAGGCAAATACCTCACTAGCTCTACCTACAAGTTCTGTTTGCATCTACAAAACCCACATGGTCACTGGCCACTGCATTTGTTTAACCACCTTTTTCAAATGAGATGGAAAAGCCTTTCACATCCTTCTCATCAAATTTAGGCAATGCTTGGATATGTTTAAACACTAGGCCTCACTAGGCCTTTGGCTACCCTGAGTTTGCTCATCCTCACTCTATTTCTCACTAGCCTTACCTTCAGCCTTCATCTCCATCCTTTTAAGCTGACTTTCCTGTCTAAGTGCCAATTTCTGAAGTTCAAACTCTCTCTCTTTCCTCCCTTCCTCTTTTTCCTTTTCTCTCTCTTTCTCTCTCTCCCTCTTCTGTCTCGCTTTTTCTTTTTGTTCTGCTAAAGCGTTTCATTGATTTGCTCTTTCCTCTGCTTTTAATCATATTTCATTTCTGTTGCCCTTCCCTTGTTTTTTGCCTCTAACTCAAGCTGCTCCATTTTCAGTTGAATGTTAGCCGTCTCTAAAGATTCTGATGGGGTTTCTGGCAAATGTAGACACTGAGCTATTGCTGTAATTATCTCTCCCTTCCTCACTGAAGGAGGCAGCTCCAATACTCCAGCTTGTCTGCTAATTCCAGCAGCTTAGCCTTCATCACCTTTTGCAAAACCCCCAAGGTCACTTCTTCCCCCCCAAAAACTCTCGGTGACTGAAAGAGCCATTGCTATCCCAAGCTCTGTTTAAACCAAGTGAAATCAACACTCAAAGCAGAAGACACTAACACCTACCCCTCGCTGCCTTCAAGTCCAGCAACCCTCATCCCAAATCAGAACTATAGAACAAATCCTGCAAAAAGCCCCCAATCTGTTATGCACCAGGCCACACCCTCTCACAGCATTCCAAGAGATATGACATAATATATTTACAAGTATAGTACTATACAATAACAACAACAAAACAAAAAGAACAAACAAACTACCAAAACACAAAAAGAATTTTAAAAACTCCTTAAAAACTACAGTTCACTAAATACCCCAAAAGAAGAAAAAAACAGACAAAATAAAATTATACCAAGTTATAACAAAGTAGCTGAAGTTATATACAGCGCTTTCTCATCACAGCTCCCAACACTGGGAGCAATGGTGAGTAGACCCGTATTTATAGGGGATTCTTCTTCCCAAGGGCCCTGACAGACACAGTCCTCACAGCTAGACAAAGGCCCTGGATAATATACCTGATACATCTACATCGATATAATTCAAGAAGGGCCAATAAGTTCTATAGAACAACTTTGTTTGGGTGCACTATACTCGGAAGGAAGTCCAGGGGGATGTGTTCCATAACTATCCCCTGTCAGCTCGAGAGTCAAAGAGCAAAGAAAATTTACAGCCTTCAGCCCTCCAAGCCTGAGCCGACCCAAATGTACTGTCTCAACCTGTCGGTCAATTCCTAAGCATCTGTAATCCCTCTACTCCCCACCTACTCATGCATTTGTCCAGACCCATCTTAAATGAATCTACGGTGCCTGCCTCTACCACCTCTGCTGGCAACACGTTCCAAATGCCCACCACCCTCTGTGTGAAGTACTTGCCGCGTGTATCCCCCTTAAACCTTCCACCTCTCACCTTGAAAGCGTGACCTCTCGTTATTGAATCCTTCACCCTGGGAAAAAGCTTATCTCTATCCACCCTGTCTATATCCTTCAGGATTTTACAAACCTCAATCAGGTCCTTCCTGAATCTCCTTTTTTCTAGTGAAAATAAACCTAACCTACTCAACCTCTCTTCATAGCTAGCACTTTCCATACCTGGCAACATCCTTGTAAACCTTCTCTGCACCCT
>NW_025200836.1:4344-6809 GCF_004010195.1 Chiloscyllium plagiosum | reverse complement strand
TGTTTAGACCCAGATTCACTGAGAATACAGCCGCAACATCTCACCCACAGTTGGCTCACAAAATCCTCTGGTCTCCCTGCCTGCAACATTCCATAACAGACATTCATGAAAATACCACCCACAAACCTTCCAAGAACAGAATGTGAGAACATCAGAAACAGGAACAGGTTGTTAACTCCCCAAGCCTGCTTTGCCCTTCACTAAGATCATGACTGATCTGCTCTCTGTCTCAAATCCTCTTTCATACCCAATTTATCATTGCACTCAACTTTCTGACAGATTAATATCCATCTACCTCCTCTCCAAATACGTCCAGTCATTTTGCTCCCCAACACTCTTGAGAACAGAAATCCTGACATTCAATCCCACTTGTTTGAAGAAAACACTTGCTGCTCCTATATCATTGTTTATTGATATGAACAAAAGAGGTTGAGACAAGGGTTCAGGTTCAGATGCCTGGCCCTGATATCAAGGCAGTGGTTGACGTCTGCTGACATCAAGGAGCTTAACAAAACTGGACTTAATGGGAATCAGAGTAAACTCTCCAGTGTTTGGAGTCAAACATGGCACAAAGAAAGATGTTCATCATCTCAGTCCTGGGTCTCCTCTGTGCGAGATCCTCAGGATAGCTTCCTCTTCACAAACAGCTTCAGCCTCTTCATCAATGTCTCCCCTCCCCACCCTCCCCACCATAAGATCAGAAGTTGGGATGGTCACTGAAGCTTCCACAACGTTCAGAACATTTTATCCCCCGTCAGCTCCTGAATTAATCTGTGTTCATGTACAGCAAGACCCAGACTCCATTGAGACTTGTGCTGTTAAATGATCCATAACATTCATCTACCAGCACTGCATGACACTGCACATTGCCACAGTAAAATAAGAGTTCATTCAGTGCCTCACGCTGGTTTCACAGGAATATGAGGAAGCCATTCAGCCCATTGACACTATTGGAGAAGAACAGGGACAGCCCATTCTGTGCCTCCAGCCTATTACTCAGGAAAAGAAGGAGTCCAGTGTGATGGACCACACGAGAGCCCCTCGAAAATATTGGAAGGCGGTAACCTAGATTCTTTTTTTTATTTTAAAGGAAATGCAAACTGACTGTCCCAGATGCAATGTGACAGTTCAAACTACTCGGTGTGAAGCTAAACATTATTTATGGAAACACGAAAGATAAAATGAAAGCAAAGAAAGAGGAATTTAGAAAAACCTAATTCTATTGGACAAGTTAACAGAATAACAAAACTAGGAACTATTACTCATGAACTGTTCCAATATAGGAAAATCCCATAAACACAGCCCCTGGCAGAAAGGAAAATTCAGACACAGATTGTCACAAACATTTCTCTAATCCAGGAATTAAAAACAGCACCAAGAGAAAACTCAGAGAGAGTAGCAGCCAGGAGATAGTTACTGAAGCTTCAAACACTGTGAAGACCCCAATAGTTTCTGATGCGACTGAGAAACCAAAACCTAGAGATCGTAATTTGTGAGAGCTAGCCACACCCATTCAGGCTGCATTAAAATAAACACACGGTCTTCCTCGCTGTTTACTCAAGTGGTCTTAAATAGCCAGCTTGGTGATGATCATACAATATGTCTCTTAAAAGAAACCAGGACAAAATAATCTCTTAAAACTGCAACATCATCACACTTGTCAGCACTTTGAGCTGTCAAGCAGGAACCAGGGGTGACCCAATCCGGCCCTTAGCCTTGTCCAATCGGACGAGGAAGAAGCCATTCAGTCCCTTGGGTCACTTACACAGCAATGAGATGAGGCCATTCAGCCCCTTGAGTCACTTTCACAGGAACAGTAAGAGACCATTCCCCCCTCAACGTACTTACACAGTGACAGAATGAGGCAATTGATGCTGATTCGTGATGAATGGCTCATGCCCGAAACAGAGATTCTCCTGCTCTTCGGATGCTGCCTGACCTGCTGTGCTTTTCCAGCAATCGACGCTCTACTCTGATCTCCAGCATCGGCAGTCCTCACTTTCTCCAAATTGATGCTCTAACATGATGAACAAGTGGAACAGAGGCTGAACAGACAGACTGCGAAACGTTGCTCCTCTTGGCTCCATTGCTTATGAAACACGTGCGACTTTAACGTGGTTTTCTCATGGCGAGGAGAGAAGCCATATGTCTTGTGTGAAGTCTCAAGAAGGCATCTTCCATCGACGAAAAGCCAGCCTGGTGTTTTCTATGTAGGCGAAAGCTGGTGGGAATGGCTACCTGTTTCAGATGGAAGGTATTGTTGCTGCTGTTGGGGATTGTGAACAACCTGATGTTCAGTACGGGTTCACACACCAACTGCACAATAACGTGGGGAGAGTTTGTAAAGGCATATAAACTATTAAGAAAGCCACGTTAGACCGATGAATGGACTCACTAAGTTCAAATAATGCTGACGGTGTTCATGTTGATCTTGTCTAGTGCACGTCCTGTTCCGTGTAACCTGT
>NW_025200836.1:0-1410 GCF_004010195.1 Chiloscyllium plagiosum | reverse complement strand
GTGAGATCTCCGACTTCGGTCCTGCCAATTTATATTTAATTAATTTCAAAGGGCCTCTCACTTTATGTATGAATATTAACTCAAAGGAAGTAAACTGAGTAGTTTTATTTGGGGGATCTCTAGTGGTAAACAATATAATGGGATGCCTTTATTCCAATCATTCGTATAATTCAGAGAGTACGTTGTTAATATTGTCTTCAGCATCTGATGCCAACGTTCTAAGGCTCCCTGGGATAGATTTTGGAATGCACTTGATTTAAACTGCTGTATGCCGAAGCTATCCATGACGTCCTTAAACAACTGCGCGGTAAATTGAGACCCTTGGTCTGACTGAATCACACTGTGTAGCCCATAGTGAATAAAGAAAGCTACTAACCCCTCCACCTCCCTTTTTGCCTTAACACCCCATAATGGAATTATCCCTGGAAATCGAGTAGACACATCCATTATGATCAGCAGATATTGCTTTCCACTTTTATTTTAGAAAGGAGAGCTCCACAATTAATCATAACCCTCCTGAAGGGTTTTTTGAATACAGGAATTGGCAACAAAGGTGCTGGTTTTAATACTGCCTTTGACGTACCTACTATTTGGTATGTATGACATGTACAACAAAAATTAACCACGTCCTTGTGCATTCCAGCCACTAGAACTGCTTTAGCCTGAGTCTTCCGTGCATCAACTCCTTTGGCTTTTTCTTTCGGTTTTCCTTCCTGTTGCAACGTATGACAGTGGGATCTTGTTACGACACTGTCTGGAAAAAATCCCTGGGTATTTTTCTTTTAATTCCCCAGTTCCGTAGTTTTACTTTGGCTTTTCCACCACAAGGAGTGCCTCTCCCACGTTGAATCCTGCTAAATCATTCCCAAGATCTATCAGTGTTCCTGGAACTGACACTCTGTCATTCAATCTCACTGTTGCTTCCCCACCTTGATTTGGCACTCTAACCTAATGTTACACAGGGAATGCTTAATTTCTGTCCCCATTGCACAAATTATCACGCTGTTAAGTAACATGTCAGAAAGAGTGAAAATACTTCCATCTCTTACTATTAGAGGTTGAGGGACAGTGAGGACTGCAGATCCTGGAGATCAGAGTTGAAAGGTGTGGGGCTGGAAAAGCAGGCCGACAGCATCCGAGGGGCAGGAGAGTTGACGTTTCAGGCACACGTCCTTCATCAGGAAAGTGGCGGGGGCGGGGTGGTAAGGGAAGGGGAAAGCGGCTGAGAATTAAATAGGAGGGGGGTGGAGCTGAGTGGAAGGGAGCTTGGAAGGTGATCAGTAGATGCAGATGATGTCTGACGGTGAAAGGTCGGAGAGGAGGGTGAAATGGACAGGTGGTAGGACAGCTGGAACCCTCAAACTATACAGCATCATCGTTGACTTCACCAATTTCCAAATCTCCCCTTCC
>NW_025200835.1:1872-6808 GCF_004010195.1 Chiloscyllium plagiosum | reverse complement strand
GTACAAGCTGACATCATCATACTAGGAAAAAGATTTTCACTACCCTATCTAATCCTCTCATCATCTTGTATGTCTCTATCAAATCCCCTCTTATTCTTCTTCTCTCCAATGAGAACAGATCCAAGTCTCTCAGCTTTTCCTCATAAGACCTTCCCTCCAGACCAGGCAACATCCTGGTAAAACTCCTCTGTACCTTTTCCAATGCTTCCACATCCTTCCCGAAATATGGCAACCAGAACTGTACACGATATTCCAAGTGTGGCCGCACTGGCGTTTTGTATAGTTGCAGCATAATATTGCAACTCCGGAACTCAATCCATCTACCAATGAAACCTAACACACCATATGTCACCTTAACTGCATTATCAACCTGGGTGGCAACTTTCAGGGATCTATGTACATGGACTCCAAGATCCCTCTGCACATCCACACTACCAAGAATCTTTCCAATGACCCAGTACTCTGCTTTCCTGTTATTCTTCCCAAAGTGCATTACCTCACATTTAGATGCATTGACCTCCATTTGCCACCTCTCATCCCAATTCTGCAGTTTATCCAAGTCCCCCTGCAACCTGTAACATTCTTCCAAACTGTCTACTACTCCACTGACTTTAGTGTCATCTGCAAACTTCCTAATCCTTTGGAGGGTTAGAGTTGGAAAGCAGAGAGTTATTCTGATCTTCTATGGAAGCCTACTTAAATTGTTGCCTTCACATGATAACAAAGATAAAGATATAAAGGCATCAATAAAATTAGAAAAACACATTATCAAGCTTTGAGGTTAAAGCTATTAGGAAATATTGAACAGCTGGAGGCTTTTAGTCTCGAAAAGAGAAGGCTGAGGGTGATCTAAATGGGGCTTTTAAAGTTGAGCAAGTTTTGAATGTTTCTGCTTCTGGGAGAATTCAAATGTAGAGGATATTAAAAGTAAGATTGTCACTGATAAATCCAACAGGAATTTCCAGAGAAATATTTTCAACCTGAGACCAATCCGACTGAAACGACGATTCTCTTGCTCCTTGGATGCTGCCTGACTGGCTGTGCTGTTCCAGCACCACACTCTTCGACTCTGATCTCCAGCAGTCCTCACTTTCTCCTACTAATCAGACATCGAATGCATTACCAAAAGTAGCAGCTCGGGTAAGTTGGAGAGATCTATTTAAGTGCAGCTGAATAAGCACATGAGAGAAGAAAGGTTGTGCTTATGGGATTAGGGAGTAGGAGAAGGTTTATGCAGTGTGAGCAACTGCACTGTGCGGTCTGCCTGTGTGTTGTACATTCTATGGTCATGGTTTTACTTTGAAGCACATTGGGAGGGTTGGACAGTGAGGTTCTGATTTGCAAGTGAAACTCAGTAATGCAGCATACCTGGCTGTGGCATTCTTGTTGTGTGATGCCAATCCAAAGATGGGATTTCAAATATGATTTTGTTTTGTTATTGTTGAGACATTAATTACTGAATATCAACTCAGGCTGTACATTGCTTTAATATTATCTTCCTTAAGGTAGTCGGAGTCCAGTGATAGAGTCATAGAATCATAGAGATGTACAGCATGGAAACAGGCCCTGCAGTCCAACTTGTCCATGTCGATCAGATATCCAAAATTAATCTAGTCCCATTTGCTAGCATTTAGTCCACATACATCTAAACACTTTCTATTCATATACCCATCTAGATGCCTTTTAAATGCTGTAATTGTACCAGCCTCCACCACTTCCTCCGATTGCTCATTCCATACACGCGCCACCCTCTGTGTGAAAAAGTTGCCCCTTAGGTCTCTTTTAAATCTTTCCCCTCTCAATTTAAACCTATGCCCGCTAGTTCTAGACTCCCTCAATCCAGGGGAAAGACCTTGTCTATTTATCCTATCCATGACCCTCATGATTTTATAATCCTCTATAAGGTCACCCTTCATCCTCCAATGCTCCAGGGAAATTAGCCCCAGCCTATTCAGTCTCTCCCTATAGCTGAAACCCTCTAACCCTTGCAAAATCCTTGTAAATCTTTTCTGAACTGTTTCAAGTTTCGCAACATCCTTCCTCTAGGAGGGAGACCAGAATTGCACACTGTATTCAAAAACTGGCCTAACCAATGTCCTGTACAGCTGCAACATGACCTCCCAACTCCTATACTCAATACAATGACCAATGAAGGAAAGCAAAAAACACATGTTGGACCTCAGCTGGAATGTTGAAAGCACCACATTATAGGGACAGTGTGAATGCATTGGAGAGAGTCCTCAGGAGCAACTTATACAAATAGTTCTAGTGATGGTAACAGGAAACTCAGTGATGATGACAGATTGGGGAAGTTGGGACTTTCTCTTTGGGGACAAAAAGGCTGTGGGGAGAGCCATAAGTGGTCTGAACAGAGTGTAAGGGGAGAAACTGTTCCCACTCACTAACAGAGGGAGAAATGAGGAGAAAATATTGACAGTATTTTGCAAAGGAAGCAAATGTGAATTGAGGAAACCTCTTCTCCACAGAGAGACGTTTGTGTCTGGAACGCATTGCCTGAAATTGTGATGGAGGCAGATTCATTCAGTACAGGTGCTCACACCACATAAACCTTCTCCTATTCCCATATCCCATAAACACAACCTTTCTTCTCTCATGTGCTTATTCAGCTGCACTTAAATAGATCTCTCCAACTTACCCGAGCTGATACTTTTGGTAATGCATTTGGTGTCTGATTGGTAGGAGAAAGTGAGGACGACAGATGCTGGAGATCAGAGTCGAAGAGTGTGGTGCTGGAATAGCACATCCGATGAGGAAATTGGAGATGAAATTGGATGGTTATTTAAATAGACACAATGTGGTGGGTGATGGAGAAAAGGCAGGAGATTGAGATTAATTTATTTGGAGAGACATTGTTAATACGATGGGTTGAATGGCCTCTTTTTGAATTGTAACAGCTCGGTGGTTAGCACTGTTGCCTCACAGCACCAGGGACCGGGTTCTATTCCAGCCACGGGTCAGTTTCCTCCCACAGTCCAAAAATGTGCATGTTAGGTGAATTGACCATGCTAAAGTGCCCATAGTGTTCAGGGATGTGTAGGTTAGGTGCATTAGTAAGGGGTAAATATAGGGTAGAGGAATGGGTCTGGGTGGGTTACTCTTCAAAGAGTCGGTGTGGACCTGTTGGGCTGAAGGGCCTGTTTCCACACTGTAGGGATTCTATGATACCAGATGTCTTCTTCTCTGTGGGAAGCTAGAGAAGTGATCAAAGTTTGTGCAAAGATTTGTAGCTCGGGTGCTCGTTGTTGTGGTTCTGTTCGCCGAGCTGGAAGTTTTTGTTGCAAACGTTTCGTCCCCTGGCTAGGCGACATCATCAGTGCTTGGAAGCCTCCTGCAAAGCGCTTCTTTGATGTTTCCTCCGGTGTTTATAGTGGTCTGTCCCTGCCGCTTCCAGTTGTCAGTTTCAGCTTGAGTTATGCATTACACAGTTCCCAGCCCCTGATCTGTTCTTATAGCCACTGTATTTATATGGCTAGTTCAGTTCAGTTTCTGATCAATAGTAATTGCCAGGATTTAGCCAGCTCAGTTACTAAATCACAATTTAGATTCAAGTCAGAATGGTTTGAGATTTGGAGGGGATAGTTATCTTACTGTTTTTGATCTTCTTGGTGAAAAAGGTTGTGGGGCTCAGAAGTGTTGTTCAAATAAACTTGGCTAGTTGCAGTAGTGCATCCTGAATGCTGTACATATCACAGGAGATGACTGATATTAAGTTTAATGGCAGACATAATAATCAAGTGGATTGCCCCACTCTTACTGACGTTGTTGTGGTTCTGTTCGCCCGGCTGGAAGTTTTTGTTGCAAACGTTTCGTCCCCTGGCTAGGCTACATCATCAGTGCTTGGGAGCCTCCTGCGAAGCTCTTCTTTGATGTTTCCTCCGGTGTTTATACTGGTCTGTCCCTGCCGCTACAGCGGACAGCTGAAACTGACAACCGGAAGCGGCAGGGACAGACCACTATAAACACCGGAGGAAACATCAAAGAAGCGCTTCGCAGGAGGCTCCCAAGCACTGATAATGTCGCCTAGCCAGGGGACGAAACGTTTGCAACAAAAACTTCCAGCTCGGCGAACAGAACCACATCATAGAGAAGTGATTGCTGGGCCTCTTGCTGAGATATTTGTATCATCAATAGTCACAGGTGAGGTGCCGGAAGTCTGGAGGTTGGCAAATATGTTGTCAATGTTTAAGAAGGGCGATAAAGACAAGCCAGGGAACTATAGACCGGTGAGCCTGACCTCGGTGGTGGGCAAGTTGTTGGAGGGAATCCTGAGGGACAGGATGTTTATGTACAGTAGCACCTCGACTTACGAACTATATCCGTTCCGGGACCCGGTTCGCGAACCGAAAAGTGCGTGAACTGAATCAATTTTTCCCAATGTGCGGATAGCGTAAGAATGCTTGGACGGCTGTTCACAGCGCACGCGCAAAAGACGAACTGAATGCGATCACGCGGAGCCCAAGAGCTTTTACGTTCAACAAACGCATAGCAAAGCAGAACAATTAAACCACGTGGTCGCACACGGGCTTTTTATGTTCGTACCTTTGTTCGTACCCTGAATTTCATACGTATGTTGAAGCACATTTTTACGTACAATCCTGTTCGTAAACTGATTTGTACGTGAACGGGGTCGTTCGTATGTCGAGGCGCTACTGTATTTGGAAAGGCAAGGAATGATTCGGGATAGTCAACATGGCTTTGTGCATGGGAAATCATGTTTCACAAACTTGATTGAGTTTTTTGAAGAAGTAACAAAGAAGATTGATGCGGGCAAAGCAGTAGATATGATCTATATGGACTTCAGTAAGGCATTCGACAAAGTTCCCCATGGGAGACTGATTAGCAAAGTTAGACCTCATGGAATACAGGGAGAACTAGCCATTTGGATACAGAACTGGCTCAAAGGTAGAAGACAGAG
>NW_025200835.1:0-1216 GCF_004010195.1 Chiloscyllium plagiosum | reverse complement strand
TTTGGATGTGTATATGAAAAGGAAGGGTTGGGAGGGATATGGGCCGGTGCTGGCAGGTGGGATTAGATTGGGTTGGGATATCTGGTCGGCATGGACGGGTTTGAACCAAAGGGTCTGTTTCCATGCTATACATCTCTATGACTCTATGACTCTATCTTATCTACCTGTGACTCCACTTTCAAGGAATTATGAATTTGCACTCCAAGGTCTCCTTGTCCAGCAGGACCTTACCATTAAGTATATAAGTCCTGCCCTGATTTGCCTTTCCAAAATGCATCACCTCATATTAATCTAAATTAAACTCCATCTGCCATTCCCCAGCCCATTGGCCCATCTGATCAAGATCCTGTTGTACTCTGAGGTAACCTTCTTTGCTGTCTACTACAGCTCCAATTTTGGTATCATCTGCAAACTTAATAACCATACCTCCTATGTTCACATCCAAATCATTCATATAAACGATGAAAAGCAGTGGACTCAGCACCGATCCTTGTGGCACTATATGTTTTAATGAGAGAAATTCAGCTTTCTCAGCAATGGTATGAAGAAAGCTGCTGTTTCAACAAAAAATGCATAACCGGACTTAGTCCAGAATTTCAACAGAAGGATCCAAATACAACACAGCTGGCTTCAGAGAAGGGAATATTAAATGAACAAGAAAGGTAAGTGCAGTTCAAAATTCACCAACAAACTGTTATGTGCATCTTTCCTTTCCCTTATCTCCCTTTGCAAACCTACTCAAATATATCATTCCTTATACTCACATAACTGCCATTCGCACACTTATTCTTAGCAAAACTAATGTAGTGTACAAAATACCATGCAAGGACTGCACAAAACACTATATAGGACAAACAGGAAGACAGCTAACAATCCGCATCTTTCCTTTCCCTTATCTCCCTTTGCAAACCTACTCAAATATATCACTCCTTATACTCACATAACTGCCATTCGCACACTTATTCTTCTCTTTGTATGCAATTCCTCACACTGCCATCTAATCATCCCTCACTTGCATACTTTTATTGTCTCTCAATAATCAGTCTGTGCCAAATTGTGATGACCCATTTCCTGGGAAGAGCCTGTAATTTCTTTTATGTCATGTTGCTTTAAGATCAAAGGGCAGAGGAAGAATGTTGGAAAAAAATGTGAACTTAGTACCTGTGTAAGACACCATTAAGAAATTATTTGGAGATGCTGGTGTTGGACTGGGGTG
>NW_025200834.1:0-6807 GCF_004010195.1 Chiloscyllium plagiosum | reverse complement strand
GTGTGTGTGCGGTGATGTATGAAATGGGCAGCCGTTGGCTGAGGCAGAAGCTGAGCTCCTGTGTCTCAGGGATTTGAACTGTGAGCTTGGAGCTCCCCCTACTGCTCAGGCTGTGACTCACAGCCAGCCCACTGCCAGGGCTTGGGTCAACTCCATTGTCAGGACTGTGGACCATCGCTGGGCCAGGCCACAACACAGAGCTCCTGTACAAATATAACCTGGAACAGAGCCCTCTCAGAGACTCCGCATTAACTGAGGCCATCTGTATCCAACTCAGCCTGAGGTGAGATGAACAAGCAGCAGCTCCCCTGACGAGCAGTGCCCCTTACCCTGGTCACTGAGCTGCTCATTGGTCAATGAGCTCTGGACATGCATCACATGGCTCCCAGATGCTGAGCCACACTCACATTCACCCAAACAGCTGCCTTTAACTATCTGGGTAAGCGGAGTGCAGACCCTGAACCCCTCAGCGTGTCTGAGATCACTCCCAGCAAGTCATAGCAGAATTACTGAAATCTCAAAGTTTCTTCAATCCAGTGTATGTCTGAGAGATATCCAGTCTATTCATTCCTCATTCTCCTCCAAATCCCTCCTTTTCCAGTGTCTCTCTGCAGTCCATTCGGACAGTTCCGGTTGAATCCACTCTCACTTGCTCCTGATCGCACCCACTCACTGTGTCAGACACTCTGTCTCCACATTGCACTCAGTCCACCTCCTGCTTCCTGTCGTGAACAGCTTGTCCAGAAACCTGCAGCAATTTGGCGAAAGTGAGGACTGCAGATGCTGGAGATCAGAGTCAAGATTAGAGTGGTGCTGGAAAAGCACAGCAGGAAGGCTTTTGCCCCAAACGTTGATTTTCCTGCTCCTCGGATGCTGTCTAACCTGCAGCAATTTCCCAAGCTCTTTCCCAACTCCCTCTCTCTCGCTCCATTTTAAATTATCCCACATCGTTTCTGTTTCTTTACCTTTATTTTCCTGTCAAAATGAAACCCTTCGAGTTCACAGAATCACTGAGGTGTTACAGCACAGAAAGAGGCCACTCTGCCCATCGTGCTTGCACCTGCTCTTTAAGTGAGTCTCATGACCTCCTACCTTTTTCCCATCCTCATACACAGTATTTCTATCTAAATAATCATCAAATCCACTCTGGAGTGTCTCGATTGAACCTGCCCCCATCACCTCCTTACTCTTGCGCTCTGTGTTCTGATGAAGGAAGCTGAGGGCACTCTATGTTTTACTAACCGCACCATCCTGCCACCTTCAATGATCTGTGCACTGATATACCCAGCTCCCTCTGCTCCTGCAGCCTCTTTAGAATTCTACTGTTTTATATTGTCTTGCAACGTTCTTCCTTCCAATGTGCACCTTCTCTGATTAAACCTCATCTGCCCCCTATCCCCCGTTCCACCAAACTGCCAGTGTCCTACTGGAGTCCCACACTGTCCGCCTCAATGTTCACTTTTCAGTGTCACCTACAAACATGGAAATTACTCTCTGCACAAAAAGATCCAGGTCATTAATATAGAATCGTCATGTAGACCGAGAAGGAGTCAGACTAAGGTCAGTGAAGCTGAGAGGAAGTCCAGACAGGGAAAGGTTACTGAACACGGCAGGACTGGGGGTCTGACATGTATTTGTTTCAATGTGAGGAATATGACAGGGTAAAGCTGATTAACTTAGAGCTTGGATTAATACAGATAACTATGATGTTGTAGCTGTTACAGAGACGTGGTTGAGAGAGAGACAGGACAGGCAGTTTAACGTTCTGGGATTTAGAGTTTCAGGTGAGCTAGAGAGGGATGTAAAAGAGGTGGGGGAGTCGTGTTCCTGATGAGGGAGAATATCACAGCTGTACTGTGGGAGACCATCTTGGAGGGGTCACCCTGCAAGGCCTTATGGGTAGCGGTCAGGAACAGCAAGGGTACAGTCACTTTGATGGGATTGTACTGCAGGCCTCCCAACAGCCAGTGGGACAGAGGAATATATCTGGAAAAATGTGAAAACAAGGGGGTTGACTTCCTGAAGAGCATCCTACCCAGACTCATCCCCTAGCCTGTAACCCTGCAGTCCCAAGGCTAATCAACCTAACCTCCACCTCGTTGGACTGGAATATATATCGGGGAAAAGCAAGTGACCCAATACTGACTCCATGACAAACCATCTGCCAGCCAGAACTATATCCATTGGCGATGACTCTGTTCTCAATCCCTCAGTCAATGCTGTATCTATGCTGCTACTGCCCTCTAGAAGGGGGAGGAAGGCAGTGCAGGAGGGAGTCACCTGTGGATATCCATGTGGGTGATTTTACATTCCCCGAAATCGACTGGGACTCACATTGTGCCAGGGGCTTGGATTGGAGGAAATTTGTGAGGTGTGTCCAGGACGGTGCTTCTTTGAAACAATATGACGATAGTCCAATCAGGGAAGGAGCTGTATAGATCTGACACTGGGGAGTGACCCTGAGAGGTGACTGAAGTTTCAGTGGGGAACAATGATCAATTCTGGTCTCCTTCCTATCGGAAAGATGTTGTGAAATTTGAAAGGGTTCAGAAAAGATTTACAAGGATGTTGGCAGGGTTGGAGGATCTGAGCTACAGGGAGAGGCTGAACAGGCTGGGGCTACTGCAACATTTAAAAGGCATTTGGATGGGTTTATGAATAGGAAGGGTTTGGAGGGATATGGGCCGGGTGCTGGCAGGTGGGACTAGATTGGATTGGGATATCTGGTCGGCATGGAGGGGTTGGACCGAAGGGTCTGTTTCCATGCTGTACATCTCTATGACTCTATGACTCTATTATTCTGTGAGTTTGAAGTTACTTATGGATAAGGATGAGTGTGGTCCTCAGGTGAATGTATTAAACTGGGGGAAGGCTAACTGCCACAATACTAGGCGGGAACTGGGGAATGTAGATGGAGGGGCAAGAGCTGTTTGAGGGTAAATTCACACCTGGCATGTGGGTATCTTCCAAATTCAGAAACCAGCATGTTCCAGTGAGAATAAGGATAAGGATGGCCAGATTCCCGAGCCTTGGATCACAAGAGAAGTTGTGAGCTTAGTCAATAAGAAAAAGAAGGCATGTACAAGGTTATAAAACTGAAGACAGATAGAGCCCTTGAAGAACACAAAGATAACAGGAAGGAACTGAAGCAAGGAATTTTGCTGTGAGGGAATTCGTGTCTCACAAACTTAATCGAGTTTTCTGAGGAAGTAACCATGACGATTGATGAGGGCAGCACGGTTGACATTGTTTACATGATTTTAGTCAGGCCTTTGACGAGGTTCCACATTGTAGACTAATCAATAAAGTTTAATCACAAGGGATTCAGGGTGAGCTTGGCAATTGGATACAAAATTGGCTTGAAGGCAGGAGACAGAGGGTGGGGGTGGAGGGTTGGCCTTCAGACTAGAGGCCTGTGACGAGCAGTGTTCCACAGGGATCAGTCTCGGTCCACGTTTACTTGTCATTTATATAAATGAGTTAGATGAGAGTATGGGAGGCATGGTTAGGAAGGTTGCGAATGAGACCAAAATTAGTGGCATAGTGGACAGCGAAGGAGGTTATCTAAGATTCCAAATGGATTGTGGTCAATGGGTTGAGGAGTGGCAGATGGAGTTTAATTTGGATAAATATGAGGCAATGCATTTTGGTAAAACAAACAGGACTTCTACAATTAATGGTGGGGCCTTGGGTAGTTTTATAGAACAGAGGGACCTAGGGGTTCAGGTACATAATTCTTTGAAGTTTATATCACACATAAAGAGGGTGGTTAAGAAGGCATTCAGCCTTCATTGCTCAGACCTTTGTGTATAGGAGTTGGGACGTTACGTTGAGGTTGTATAAGGCGTTGCTGAGGCCTCTCCTGGAACACTGTGTCCAGTTGTGGTCGCCCTGTGTCAGGAAGGATATCACCAAGCTGGAGAGGGTTCCAAAGAGATTTACCAGGATGTTGCCACTTATGGAGGGTTTGAGTTATATGGAGAGGCTTGATAGGCTGGGATTTGTTTCACTGGAGCACAGGAGGTAGAGGTTTATAAAATCATGAGGGGTATCGATAAGGTGAATGGCAGTTGTCTTTTCACTAGGGTGGGGGATTTCAAGACAGGGGGCGTATTTTTTAAGGTGAAAGGAAAAAAGTTTAAGAAATACATGAGGGGCGTTCTTTTGTATAGAGAGTGGTTCTTGAACAGAGATGAGGAGAAGCTTCTTCACCCAGAGAGTGGTGGGTGTGTGGAATGCTCTGCCCCAGAAGGCTGTGGAGGCCCAGTCTCTGGATACTTTCAAGAAAGAAATAGATAGAGCTCTTAGAGATAGTGGGATCAAGGGTTATGGGGATAAGACAGGAATAGGATACTGATTGAGGATGATCAGTCACGGTCATAATGAATGGTAGTGCTGGCTCAAAGGGCCGAATGGCCTACTCCTGCCCCTCTTGTCTATTGGTTCATGTGTGGAATGAATTTCCAGAGGAAGTGGTGGATGCAGGTACAGTCGCAATGTTTAAAGATCATTTAGATCAGTTCAGGGTTTGGAGGGTTATGGGCGAATGGCAGGCAGGTGGGATGGGTTTAGTTTGGGATTAGGGTCAGCATGGACTGGTTGGGCTGAATGGTCTGTTTCTGTGTGGTATGACACTATGATGTCAGAGGATTAAAAGGGGCTGTGAAATGTCCTTGGGGAAACACAGTAAGAAAAATCCCAGGGCATATTACATATCAGTAAGGAGCAAGAGGGTAGTGGGAGACATTGTTTTAGAAGTTATCTTTATTAACTCACTCACCAGCTTGCTATATTCATTAATATCGGGTTCCCGATCAGTCACTCATAACCCTTTACTAATCTGTTAGTCGCTATAACACGATTTCATTCATTTATTCATAAAACCGAGGTTCTGTCATATCCAAATTTAAAAACAGCCCTTTCAATCCCATTACTGCATTTTCACACATTATCAGCCCTTGCTACAGGCCGTGTTTGCCTGGGAATAAGTGAAGCAGACAGAACAATACCATCCCCATCAACTCTCCACAAAACATTATAATATTAATCAGCCCTTACCAACTATCTCCTGGACCTGAATAGATTATGTTCCTATTAAATACCTTTTAACTGGGCCATTATCCCTTTAAGACAAAACAGCGCAAGAATGAAATGATACTCATTCCGGCAAATCGTAAATAAATCTCACAACCCAGCTGTAGTAATCAGTTTAACATCCTTTATTCTTTTAGGAAGTATAGGTACAATTTTTAATTTTCACTAATATTTACTAACTCAAACGACAAAAGGACTATCATCTCCTAATGATGCGAGCAGACCAGACAGACTCCCAGCAGAAGTAACCGCCAACACTGAGCACATGTTTTAACCCCATCTCCTGTCTCCCAGGACAGAAGCCCCCCAAGAAAGGTTCTGTTTTTCATCGCTCCAGGCACATTGTTCCTTGGAAACATGCCGACAGCATTTTTCAAAAAACATTGAGATTTCAGAAACTGTTTTGAATAAGTGTGCCATTACTATAAAAACATTGTACTGATGACACCAGCTTTCCAACTGGCCAGTACCATGCCACAATCATAGCACATTCCCAATTATCAGCTTTGAAAATCTGATCCAAATTTTACCATCAAACCAGAGAAGGATTGACAGCTGGCATTCAGGCCATTCAGCCCAATGGGCATGTACTGCCCGATAAAGAGCTAGCCAGCCTGCTCCCCGATTCGGAAAATCAGACCAACTCTTCACCTGCTCGTTACAGAAAGCCAAATGATTTTGGAATGTCAGCTGAGCAAAGCTCTGATGGTGATAATTTTATATATAAGGTACTAGTGAGAGCTGCTTCTTCTTAGGGTTAATGCCACTGAGGGCATTCAAGAGACACAGAGTGCAATGATTAGTAGATTTAGAGAGGGTTACACCAGTACCACTCCACTCCTTTTCCTCCGCTACATTGCTGACTACCGGAACCACCTCATGCTCCCACGAGAAGGTTGAACAGTTCATCAACTTCACAAACACCTTCCACCCTGACCTTAAGTTCACCTGGACCATCTCGGACACCTCCCTGCCTTCCTGGACACCTCTATCTCCATCTCCGGTGACTGACTAAACACAGACATCTACTAAAAACTCACGACTCCTACAGCTACATGGACAACACCTTCTCCTACCCTCCTCCTGTAAAGACGCTATCCCATATTCCTAATTCCTCCGCTTCTGCCACATCTGTTCCAATGAATTTTGAGAAGATTTGTAGCTCAGGTTGAGGTTCTGGGTGTAGGTTTGCTCACTGAACTGGAAGGTTCATGTTCAGATGTTTCATCACCATACTAGGTAACATCTTCAGTGAGCCTCTGGGTAAGGCACTGGTGGTGTAGCCCACTTTCTATTTATATGTTTGAGTTTCCTTGGGTTGGTGATGCCATTTCCTGTGGTGACATCCTTTCCTATGGTGATGTCATTTCCTGTTCTTTTTCTCAGGGGGTGGTTAATGGGATCCAATGTGTTTGTTGATAGACTTCCGGTTGAAATGCCATGCTTCTAGGAATGCTTGTGCATGTTTCTGTTTGGCTTGTCCTAGGATGGAAGTGGTGTCCTTCCTCATATGTATGTAAGGATACTAGTGAGAGAGGGTCATGTTGTTTTGTGGCTATGATGCCAAGGGGTCTGAGTAATCTGGCAGTCATTTCTGAGATGTCTTTGATTCACTAAAATTCACTGAAGAGGAGGAAAACAACAACAAACTGCCATTCCTAGATGTCGCAGTTGGGCGAACAGCCAATGGGGAACTTCAAACCAGTGTCTACA
>NW_025200833.1:0-6807 GCF_004010195.1 Chiloscyllium plagiosum | reverse complement strand
CTCTGTTTCTCCATCACTCCCTCTGTCCCTCCATCATTCCCTCTGTCCCTCCATCACTCTCTCTGTCCCTCCATCACTCTCTCTGTTCCTCCATCATTCCCTCAGATGACAGCCTGAACATGCCATCATGTAATTCCTGTACTTGTCTGGCTGTGTATATTCTATCGTGAAGGCTTCCATAGTGAACACAATAGGAAATCCAATCAGTGTAAATATCTACGGAGGTCATAGAGACAGAGAGATGTACAGCACGGAAACAGACCCTTCGGTCCGAGTGGTCCATGCCGACTAGATATCCCAACCCAATCTAGTCCCACCTGACACCACCCGGCCCATATCCCTCCAAACCCTTCCTATTCATATACCCATCCAAATGCCTCTTAAACGTTGTAATTGTACCAGCCTCCACCACTTCCTCTGGCAGCTCATTCCATACACGTACCACCCTCTGCGTGAAACCGTTGCCCCTTAGGTCTCTTTTATATCTTAACCCTCTCACCCTAAACCTATGCCCTCGCGTTCTGGACTCCCCGATCCCAGGGAAAAGACTTTGCCTATTTATCCTATCCATGCCCCTCATAATTTTGTAAACCTCTATAAGATCACCCCATGGTCTCCGACGCTCCAGGGAAAACAGCCCCAGCCTGTTCAGCCTCTCCCTGTAGCTCAGATCCTCCAACCCTGATGTTCGGTGATGTGCAGTTAACACTGATATTTACGGAAAAGACAGCTTTCAAGCTCTCAAAAGCTGTCCCTGAGATGGCGGCATTGCTGGCTGGGCCCAGCATTTATTGCCTGTCCCTAGTTGCTCCTTGAGTTGAGGGGGGGAGGGGGAGAGGATGGTGAGCTGCCATCGTGAACCGCTGCAGTCTACCTGCTATTGGGTTGTCCCAAAATGCCCTTAGGGAGAGAATCAGGAATTTAAACCAGCGACAGTGAAGGAACGGCGATATACTTCCAGGTTAGTGCATGTCTATGTGATGAACATTTGGAGTTGAGGTCTCATAATGCAGTGTCCCTGTTTCTGGGACACAAACCCCAGGTTCAACCTTCTGGGCGGCACGGTGGCACAGTGGTTAGCACTGCTGCCTCACAGCGCCAGAGACCCGGGTTCAATTCCCGCCTCAGGTGACTGACTGTGTGGAGTTTGCACGTTCTCCCCGTGTCTGCGTGGGTTTCCTCCGGGTGCTCCGGTTTCCTCCCACAGTCCAAAGATGTGCAGGTCAGGTGAATTGGCCATGCTAAATTGCCCATAGTGTTAGGTAAGGGGTAAATGTAGGGGTATGGGTGGGTTACGCTTCGGCGGGTCGGTGTGGACTTGTTGGGCCGAAGGGCCTGTTTCCACACAGTAATGTAATGTAACCCTCACCTGTAGGACCAAACAGGTCGATTGTCAATCTGTAAATCCTTCCAGTCCACCTATGACAGACGGTGAGGACAGGAGAATTCCCCAGTTATCCAGAACCCTGGGCTAACAGCAGTGCTACAGTCTCCCCATATTTAGGATGGCATGGTGGCTCAGTGGTTACCACTGCTGCCTCACAGTGCCTGGGACTTGGGTTCGATTCCACCCTCGGGCGACTGTCTGTGTGGAATTTGCAGCTTCTCCCCGTGTCTGTGTGGGCTTCCTTGACTCCAAATGTAAAACAGTGCATGGAGCATCACATAGACATGCATCATCCTGACCTGGAACTATATCTCTGTTCCTTCACTGTCACTGGGTCAAAATCCTGGCATTCCCTCCCCAAGGGCATTGTGGGTCAACCCACAGCAGGTGGACTGCAGCGGTTCAAGAAGGCAGCTCACTCCCTACTTCCAAAGGGACAGATGCTCCAGTTTTCCCCCCACAGTCCAAAGATGTGCAGGTTAGGTGGATTGACCAGGATAAATTGCCCATCAAGTCTAGGGATGCACAGATTAGGTGGATTAGCCATGGGAAATGCAGTGTTACAAGGGATAGGGTAGGGGGTAGGGTTTGGGTGGAATGCTCTTTGGAGGGTCAGTGTGGACTCGATGGGCTGAATGGCCTGCTCTCACAATGTAGGGATTCAATGATCATTAAGAATCACAGATTCTTGCTGTGAGCAAGCGTCGCCCTCATTTCAGGGAACTATCAGACGGATTTACTATATAACTCATGCATTTTAAAATTGAAATGGCTCTCTTCGAAGATTGAAAAATGTGCATATTATACACAAAACAAATTTAACTAATGACATCGCTGAGGTTGTTATTATAGTCCATTAAGGTTTGACAAAAACCAAATAGACTGCAGACTGTTTTGCTTACTGCCTTAAAAGTGAGAAAATGATTATCTCAAATTGAAAAATAACATTCAGTCATCTCCTTCAGAATTTTTGCTGTTGTGCAAAATGGGGGTTTACAATCTGAAAGATTTCTGAGGTCCCAGCAACCGATAATCTCCAGTTTGAACCCGTCTTGTAAAAAGTCAACAAATGCTGAGCAGGGATTTTTTTTTCAATTCCCCTGAAGTTAAAGAAGAAGATTTTGACCAAACTGCAGAGTGAGAAGCTTATTTCTTACCAGTGAAGGGAGTTGAATCCGTTTCAGTTAGTTAAGGATTCGATTTTAATAGGAAAAGCAAGTGGGAACCCCTGATGTGCAAAGGCAGGTTAAGAGTTCAGGAGCAACACTGTCAGTGAGATAATGCTGGCCTTGGGTGTAATACAGACAATGCTTCTGTAGATTGTGGGGAAACAGTAAGAAATGTGGAAATTGCAATGCATAGGTTGTAATAGTTTGTATAACGTTAGGAGATGTGTGTGACCCGTCAGAGTTAGTTTATATTTCATGGTGATAAGATTGGCTGACCTCCCATCCACATGAAAATAAATGATCATTTCACCCGATATCCTCATGTTGTTGAGTTGTCTGATAACAGCACTGTATGGAGCACTGCATGCTCAAACTAGGATTCTCTTACACACATCAGCCTACATACTGTTAGACTGATTACATTACTGTTGGGACAGAAATTGGGAGCTTGTTTATTTTCAAACAGCTTGAAGTCTCTGAGGACAATCAACTCATTTGATCGCTACTTCTTAAGTCACCACTGGTCTGTTTGAAATTCCTCAAACGTTTTCATGTTGTAGCACAACACGGGCTGTTCCTCTATGTTTCTCAAATGTATCTTCAAACCAACTCTTCAATAGAAAACTAATGCAATGCATTAGGTGGACTGTTCATCCAGAGACCCAGGTAATGTTCTGAGGGCCTGAGTTCGAATCCCACCATGGGATTAAGAGTCTAAAGATGACCATTGTCGGTTGTTGGAAAAAAAAACCCATCTGGTTCACTATTGTCCTTTAGGGAAGGAAACTGCCATCCTTACCTGGTCTGACCTACATGTGACTCCAGACCCACAGCAATGTAATTGAATCTTAACTACCCTCTGGGATAGGCAATAAATGCTGACCTAGCCAACAATGCCCTCATCCCATCAATGAATTTTAAAACCACTTGTCTGAATATCAGACAGAAGGATATAGAGAATTGTCAGTACCTAAGTAGCTAATGAACATATTCTGATCTGAAAGTTCTTTATCAAGTAGTTTAATTGCTTCAATTAAGGTTTTAGCTAAATCATGCATTTCCTTGTATACAGTTGGGACACTCTTGTGGAGATCCTGCATTTATTAATGGCATGTAGCAGCAAGTCTGAGAAACTACACAGGAGACTACCACATCATTTACAATCATTGGGAGATTGTGCAAAGTCGAAATTGGTTTTATTCAAACAAGGCATTTAATGCCAGTTCTGTCAAACATAGCCATAAAGTGGGAGGACACAAAGTAAGACAGCTTTTGAATTTTTTTTAAGAAGTAAGTCTTGATGCGTGGTTATGGAAGTTATCTGAGGGATCAGAGCTCAGCACAATCACTGCATTTCTTGTATGGTCTTAAATAAACATTCATTGGTCCTCCTCACTTTGTCATGTTCCACTGGTACTAAATTACCACAACTGGATAACAACATTAAAAAAAATGACCTGCATTTTTATAGCACCTTCCATGGCCATGTTTCATACTTCTGAAGTGTCATCGCTGTTGTACCAGAGGAGATGCATCTGCCAATTTGCACACAGCAAGTTCCCACTATCAGTATATTCTGCATTGACAAAGTTGTTTGAGGGATAAATGCTGGCTGGGACCCTGGGGATAACTCCACTGCTTTTCTTCAAATCAGTGCCTCGGTATCTTTCGCATTGATCCTGAGAGAGAAGACAGAGTCTCTGTTTAATCAGAGGGAAGAGTGCCTGCAGCTGCACTGTGTAGCAAACTTGCTCTTTGGAGTGGGATTGAACCTTCAATTACTGAAGGATGACAGCTCCCAACAGAGCTTCAGTTGACTAACCTGAGAGGTTAGTTCCCAGCAACTCCCCACTTACCTGGATGGGTGCAGCCCCAACAACACTCAAGAAGCTTGACACCATCCAAGGCAAAGCAGCCTCTACTTGATTGGCACCACACCCACAAGCATCCACTCCCTCCACCACCGACACTCAGTAGCAGCAGTGTGTACTATCCACTGCAGAAATTCACCAAAGATCCTCAGACAGCACCTTCCAAACCCATGACCATTCCCATCTAAAAAGACAATGGCGGCAGATACATGGGAACACCATCCCCTGCAGGTTCCCCTCCAAGTCCTTCACCATCTTGACTTGGAAATATATCACTGTTCCTTCACTGTCGCTGGGTTAAAATCCTGGAATTCCCTCCCTAAGGGCATTGTGGGTCAACCCACAGCAGGTAGACTGCAGTGGTTCAAGAAGGCAACTCACCCCCACCTTCCCAAGGGGCAACTAGGGACGGGTAATAAATGCTGGGCCCAGCCAGTGACACCCACATCCCACAAATAAATTTTAAAAAGCTAATTCTGTCATGAAGACCCAGTAAAATAGCAGACGCAGAATTGCAATTGAGCACTATATTGCTAATACTACAAAAGGAAACATTATTTTATCTGTACTATTTACAGCTCACGCAGTGAAATGGAGAGCCCTATAATTTGTATTGGCAATATTAATCCCACCGATAGGATGAGGAGTTTAAATAAATTCAGCGCCAGTTACAAAATGAGGAGAAACTGATATTATATGAATGACTGCAGGGTAAAAAATGATCTGAATTATCACTGAAGGACCGACATTTGTTTTCTGTCTTAAATATTTATGTAGTATATGATCTGACTTGGGTCTGGCTTATTACTGTTACTTTCAGTGAGTAGAAGACCAATTGCAAACAGTTGATTGTTAAAAATGCATTACTGAGAGGCTATTTCCTCTGGTACAGAAATCCAGAACAAAGACTGCAAAACCTTTGGGGTAGATTTCTCTCGGCTGATGAGGGAATTCACTTCATCGTGGAGAAAATCTGGAACATTACATCACGGAAAACCATCGGATATTTCCTCATTCTGTCACGGGATACGGGCGTCGCAACCAAGGCCCGAGAATTGTTGCCCACCCTTAGTTGGCCTTGCGCTGATTGGCTGTCTGAGCCAAGTCAGAGGGCAGCTCAGAGGCAACCACATCGCTCTGGGTCTGGAGTCACATGTAGGTCAGACTGGGTAAATATGGCAGATTATCTTCAGTAAAGGGCATTAGTGAACCAACTGGGTTTTTGTAACAATCGATGACAGTCTTCAGATTTGACTGATAGGATTTTAAATTCTACCAACCACTGTGATTGGTTTAGAACCTATGCATAACCCCCCAAACCCCCTTCTTCATAGCCTAAGGAACTTGCTTTCCACGTTTCTCTTTCTATCTGCCCCGCTGATGTCACAGTCACCCGTGAACCCCCGAAACAAGCCCTCCACCGCGACTGACATAGTCATAGAGTCACAATGGAAGAATAAAACCTGAGAATTAGTATTCTCAGTTGGATACTGGAGTTATAAATTGAACATTGGATATTTAAAATGAAGAAACAAATTGAAAAAGATATGGAAGATATAGACCGTAGGGAAATAGATGGTGACATCTTGCAAAATGTCCAGATTACAGAGGAGGAAGTGCTGGATGTCTTGAAATGGGTAAAGGTAGATAAATCCCCATGACCTGATCAGTTGTACCTGAGAACTCGTGGGAAGCTAGAGAAGTGATTGCTGGGCCTCTTGCTGAGATATTTGTATCATCGATCGTCACAGGTGAGGTGCTGGAAGACTGGAAGTTGGCAAACATGGTGCCACTGTTTAAGAAGGGCGGTAAAGACAAGCCAGAGAACTATAGACCGGTGAGCCGGTATACAAGAGGAGTAGATCCAAGGCATAATACCAAGGAGTTGCTAATCCTACCATCGCTAAAAAAATCAGATTATTCTGTCATTGTGACACAGCTGCTTGTGAGATCTTCCTGTGCACGAAATTGGCCTTTCTTACAATGATACCGGTGACCAAACCTCATGAGTACCTCATTGGATGTAAGAGATTTCAGTGAAAGTCCCATGAAAGATGACAGAGAAATGGAAATCTTTGTTTCTCTCAATGGGGTATTGGTCAGGTATAATCTCCAAAAGGACATTAAAGGATGAACAATAAATTCTGGTTGAGTCAGTTTTGCTAACATCGCATGAAAGAATGGAAAAAAAGTTTTTGTCATTTAATGATCGGGTCACAGTGACCTCCTGGATTAGTTTTGATCCATGTAGATATGGTATAAATTGGGGAAGATTACAGTGAAATTTCTTGACACGCCTCTCCCCAAATTTGCTGGATTTTCCTCTGTTTCTTCTTTTCCAAGAGTAGGTAGCAAAGAGTACAATAGGTGAATGGGGGTG
>NW_025200832.1:0-6806 GCF_004010195.1 Chiloscyllium plagiosum | reverse complement strand
AGTGAGTGATGAGGGTGTTGGAGTGAGTGAGTGATGAGGGTGAGTGAGTGAGTGACTGATGAGGTTGATGGAGTGAGTGAGCGATGAGAGTGTTGGAGTGAGTGAGTGAGTGATGAGGGCGCTGGAGTGAGTGAGTGAGTGATGAGGGTGATGGAGTGAGTGAGTGATGAGGGTGATGGAGTGAGTGAGTGACGAGGGTGAGTGAGTGAGTGATGAGGGTGATGGAGTCAGTGAGTGATTAGGGTGATGGAGTGAGTGATTGATGAGGGTGATGAATTGAGTGAGTGAGTGATGAGGGTGATGGAGTGAGTGAGTGATGAGGGTGTTGGAGTGAGTGAGTGAGTGATGAGGGTGATGGAGTGAGTGAACGATGAGGGTGATGGAGTGAGTGAGTGATGAGGGTGATGAATTGAGTGAGTGAGTGATGAGGGTGAGTGAGTGAGTGATGAGGGTGAGTGAGTGAGTGATGGCGACCTCTTGCCGGGCTGTTGTCACATTGAACAGGAGCAGCACAGTGCAGGCCATTCAGCCCTCGATGAGGTGTGAGCCCTCGATGAGGTGTGAGCCCTCGATGCGGTGCCAGCCCTCGATGTGGTGCCAGCCCTCGATGCGGTGCCAGCCCTCGATGAGGTGTGAGCCCTCGATGAGGTGTGAGCCCTCGATGCGGTGCCAGCCCTCGATGTGGTGTGAGCCCTCGATGAGGTGTGAGCCCTCGATGTGGTGCCAGCCCTCGATGTGGTGCCAGCCCTCGATGTGGTGCCAGCCCTCGATGCGGTGCCAGCCCTCGATGAGGTGTGAGCCCTCGATGAGGTGCCAGCCCTCGATGAGGTGTGAGCCCTCGATGTGGTGTGAGCCCTCGATGAGGTGTGAGCCCTCGATGTGGTGCCAGCCCTCGATGAGGTGTGAACCCTCGATGAGGTGTGAGCCCTCGATGCGGTGTGAGCCCTCGATGAGGTGTGAGCCCTCGATGAGGTGCGAGCCCTCGATGAGGTGTGAACCCTCGATGAGGTGTGAGCCCTCGATGAGGTGTGAGCCCTCGATGTGGTGCCAGCCCTCGATGTGGTGTGAGCCCTCGATGAGGTGTGAGCCCTCGATGAGGTGTGAGCCCTCGATGAGGTGCCAGCCCTCGATGAGGTGTGAACCCTCGATGAGGTGTGAGCCCTCGATGAGGTGCCAGCCTTCGATGAGGTGTGAACCCTCGATGTGGTGCCAGCCCTCGATGAGGTGTGAACCCTCGATGAGGTGTGAGCCCTCGATGAGGTGCGAACCCTCTCTCCTCCTCTCGGCTCAGACTGACCTCCCCCTCCCTTTGATTATCTTCCATCTGCCTAACCCAGAATCACCGAAATGTCCCTGATGTCTGTGACTCTCCTTATCCCACTGCAGGCTGTACATCCCACACACCCCCCACTGCCTGTGGAAAGAACCTCCCTCTGACATCTCCCCGAAACCCTCCTCCTCCATCCTTCAAGTTATACCCCCTCGCAATGGCCACTTCTGCCCTGGGGAAAAAGTCTCCGACTATCTACTCTGTCTCTGTCTCTCATCATCTTGTACACCTCGATCAAGTCACCTCTCATCCTTCTTCACTCCAATCAGAAAAGCCCTAACTCCCTCAACCTTTCTTCATCAGACACACCCTCCAGCCCAGGCAGCACCCTGGTAAATCTCCTCTGCACCCTCTCTAAAGCTTTCACATCCTTCCTGTAATGAGGCGACCAGAACTGAGCACAATATTCCAAGTGTGGTCTAACCAGGGCTCTATAGAGCTGCAGAAAATCCTCACTGCGCTTAAACTCAATCCCCCTGTTAATGAAAGCCAACCCACCATGCACCTTCTGAACAACCTGATCAACTTGGGTGACAACTTTGAGGGACCAATGGACTGGACCCGAAGATTCTCCATGCTGCCAAGAATCCTGCCTTTAACCCTGTATTGAGCATTCAAATTAAACCTTCCAAAATAAATCACTTCACACTGTTCCAGGTTAAACTCCATCTGCCATGTCTCAGCCCAGCTCTGCATCCTGTCAATGTCCCGTTGCAACCTACAAAAGCCAACCACACTATCCACAACTCCACCAACCTTTGTGTCATCGGCAAACTTACTAACCCACCCTTCCACTTCCTCATCCAAGTCATTTATAAAAAGGACCAATCCCTGTGGAACACCACTGGTCACCAAGCTCCAGGCTGAATACTTTCCACCTACCACCACCCTCTGTCTATGGGCCAGCCAATTCTGTATCCAGACAGCCAGATTTCCCTGTATCCCATGCCTCCTTACTTCCTGAATGAGCCTTCCATGGGGAACCTTATCAAATGCCTGACTGAAATCCATATGCACCACATCCATTGCTCTCCCAATTCATCAATGTGTTTTGTCACCTCCTTGCAGAATTCAGTACGGTTTGTGAGGCATGACCTCCCCCTCACAAAGCCATGCTGACTATCTCTAGTCCAACTAAGGTTTTCCAAGTCATCATAAATGCTGTCTGTCAGAATCCTCTCCATTAATTTGCCGACCACAGACGTGAAACTGAATGGTCTGTATTTCTCAGGATTATCCCTATTCCCTTTCTTGAACAAGGGAATAACATTTGCCACCCTCCAGTCATCTGATACTACTCTTGTGGACAGTGAGGACACAAAGATCATCACCAAAGGCACAGCAATCTCTTCCCTCACTTCTTGTAGTAACCCAGGTATGTCCTGTATGCTGCAGATCTATCCTTGCGTTTTGCAAACTTTTCAGCACATCCTCCTTCTTAACATCAACCTGTTGGAGAGCATCACTTACCATGTGTGTTATGCCCTTGTCATTCTATATGATAGAGTTCACGGGTTTGGAAGCTCGGTCTAAGCTTCCACACCTCTCTGGGGGAAACATTTCAAAGGTTCATCGCTTTCTAAGTGAAGAAGTTCTTCCTCATCGCACTCCGGAATGATCTTCAACTTCTCCTGAGTCAGTGTTCCTCCTGATGGTAGACCGCCAAACCCCCAGAAACTTTCTTTATGCATCAACTCTTGAAGATATGTGCAATGTTTAATATGCTATCCTTTCCTTCTCCTAAACTCGAGAGAATGTAAGCTCAATCACCTTTAATCAGACTCATAGGACAGTTCCATCATCTCAGAAAATTGTCTGATGAACATCTACTGCACTTTCTCTGCGGAAAGTTTTCTTTCCTGAGATAAGAGAAACAAAAACTGTAGAGAATGCTTGAGATGTGAACTCAACCAGGTCCCATCTAACTGAAGCACGACACCTTCACTTCGGTATTCAAATCCTCTTGTAATAAAGACCAACAAACCATTTGCCTTCCAACATCCACATGTTACCTTTCAGTGGCTTATAAAGGATACCCAGGTCCTTTTGGACAGCAACCATCCCCAAACTCACACCATTTGGGAAAGATTCCATTGTTTCTCACACTTGTCTGCGTCTGATTGCATCTATCATATTGTTGCCCTCAGCCTGTCTGAATCCATTTTAAATCCACTTTTTAAATCCATTGCTCCCAACGTTCCAGCACATTTACCCAAATAGTGCTGTGTCACTACAAACCTGGATTTGATCCCTGCATCCAAATAGTTGATTGTAGATTGTGAATAGCTGGTCCTTTTGGTTACCCACTGGGCACAGCCTGTCAACACTAGAATAATAGACTGTTTTCTTTCTGTTAACCAATGTCAGTATACGGCCCATGAACTCAAATTTTGTTTACTAACCCCCTGTGTAGAATCTTATTGAAACCCTTCTGAAAAGCCAAGTTCCAGCAGTTCCCCCTTATCTATTTTGCTAGTTACATCCACAAAAAATGCTGGAGGTTTGGCAAACATGATATCCCCTTCATAAATCCATATTCACTCTGCCCAATCAGATTATTATGTTTTTGAATATCCAGTTATCTCATCTTTTATTATAGTTTCAAGATCTTTTCCTATTTTACCGAGATCAGGGCTGCAGGATCTGTAGTTCCCCTTATATTTCTCTCACTCCTTTTTTTAAATATCTGAGTTTGAATTGCTGTCCTTTAATCTGCTCTCGAATATAGTATCTCTCCAATACACCTGCTATCGCTATAACACCTCTTTCAACTTTCTGTCATGTGGGTCTTCAGGTCATGAGGATTTGTTCACTTTCAGTTCCATTAATTTGTCTAACATTACATTTTTAATAACACCAAATTCTTTCAATTCCACATTCTCACCAGTCTCTTGCCTATCTGTAATATCTGCGAGGTGTCTTCATCAATAAAGGCAGACACAAATTAATTATTTAGCTTGTCTGCTGTTGCCCTGTTTCTCATTATAAATTCTCTTATCTCTGTTTATAATGTAAAACAAACTGAAAGAATTGCAGATGCTGGAAATCAGAAACAAATACAGAAAAGGTGAGTGGCAAATGAAGTTTAATTTGAATAAATGTGAGGTATTGTGTTTTGGCAGGACTTACTCAAATAAAAGTAGGGCCTTGGGGTAGTGTTGTAGAACAGAGGGACCCAGGGATTCCAGGACATCAGTCTTTACAGTTTGCATCACAGGCATTGAGGGTGGTTCAGAGGGAGTTTAGCACGCTAGCCTTCATTGCTCAGCCCTTTGAGTATAGGGAGTTAGGATGTCACGTTGAGGTTATACAGGATGTTGGTGAGGCCTCCCCTGGAACACTGTGTCCAGGTCTGGTCTCCCAGTTATAGGAAGGAGATTAAGATGGAAAGGGTTCAGAAAAGATTTACCAGGATGTTGCCTGGAATGGAAGGTTTGTGTTATAGGGAGAGACTGGAGAGGTTGGGAGTTTTTCACTGGAAGGTAGGAGTGATCTTATTGAGGTTTTTGAAATCACGAGGGTATAGGTAAGGTCAATGAAGATGTCTTTTGACTACGGGGAAGGATTTCAAGCCCAGGGGCATATCTCCAAGGCGAGAGGAGGAAGGTTTATGAAGGACATGAGGGGGTAATGTTTTTACACAGTGTGTGGTTAGTGTTCCAGAGGAAGTGGTGGACGCAGGTACAGTTACAGAGTTAAAAAGACATTTGAATAAGATCCTGAATAGGAAATGGTTAAAGGAATATGGGCCAACACAGGCAGCTGGAACCTGTTTAGTTTGGGATTATGGTCAGCGTGGACTGGTTGGACTGTTCAAAGTTGTACTGCTCTATGATTCTAGAAAACGCTGGAAAAACTCAGCAGGTCTGGCAACATCTGTGGAGAGAAATCAGAGTTAACGTTTCGTGTCCAATGACCCCTCTTCAGATTTCATGATAGCTCAGAAAAAGCTGGATTTTATGCAGAAGATAGGGCGGGGGAGGGAGGCGATAAGGAATAAACGATAGGTGGCGATAGAGCCCAAAGAGAGACCAGAACAGTTGGACAGACAAAGGAGTAAATAGTGAGGAATTAAAGGTTTCCAATAGCGTCTATTAGTGTTTAATAGCAGACCATGTGGTAATTCAGCCTGGTGTGTGGGGGTTGGGGTAAGGACATAGGGGAAGGTACTACAAGCTCAGAAATTATTGAAGCCAATATTGAGGCCGGGGGTTGTAGAGTTCCCAAGCAGAAAGTGAGGTGTTGTTCTTCCAGCTTCGGCTGAGCTTCCCTGGAGCACACGGCAGCGAGCCTGGGACAGAGATATTGGTCAGGGAACAGGCTGGGGGGGGTTGCAGGGGTAGGCAGCTGGAAACTCAGGGCCTTTTTGCCGGCAGAACGTAGATATTCTGTGAAGTGGTCACGGCGTCTCCCCAGCGTAGAGGAGACCATATTGAATCCAGCAGGTAGATTGTGTGAAGTGCAAGTAAATCATTGCTTCAACAGGAAGGTGTGTTTGAGCCCTTAGATACTGAGGAAGGAGGAGGTAAATGGGCGGGTGTTTCACCTCCTGTGGTTGCAGGGGTAGATGCCGTAGGGATGTGTGGAGGTGTTGGGAGTGAAGGAGGAGTGGACCAGGGTCTGCCGGAGTGAATGGTTCCTGCAGAAGGCTGACAAGGGAAAGGAGGGGAATCTGTGTCTGGAGGTGGTACAAGTGGTCTGTTTCTAACGGAATGGAACTGTGCTCATCCAGGCAAGTGACTTGTGCCTTGTAGATGTTGGACAGGCTTTGGGGAGTCAGGAGGCGAAAGTGAGGACTGCAGATGCTGGAGATCAGAGTCAAGGTTAGAGTGGTGCTGGAAAAGCACAGCAGGTCAGGCAGCATCCGAGGAGCAGGAGAATCAACGTTTCGGGAATCCTGACATTGGGGAGTCAGGAGGTGAGTTACTTACTGCAGGAGTCCTAGCCTCAGACCTGCTCTTGTAGCCACTGTGTAGATGTGGCTAGTCCAATAAGGTTTCGATTGTAACCTCCAGGCTGTTGATATTGTGGGATTTAGCAATGGCAGCATCATTTAATGTGGAGGGGCTCGATTCTCTCTCGTTGGAGATGATCATGGCCTGGCATTAATGTCGTGCAAATGTTACCCACTTTTCAGCTTAAACCTGGATGTGAAAGTCTGGCTGATTGAGAACATTCAGTCCAATATTTGATTTATTTCTGGGCTGCTCTATTCCAAAGCAAGTTTTGGAAAAGCTGTACAACAACATTCCGGAAAAGGCAGTTTGGGAAGGTTTTGTATTTACAGAGGTTTAACACGAGAGGGCAGACAGCTCCCCTCTGAGATTACTGAGTACATTTCCAACATTCCCATACTCACAGTCAGGTAGCTTACAGGACAATCTGGAGAGGTGGACCATCTGTATTTGGAGACTATTACCTTGTCCTTTTTTCTCATCAAGTCCCTCGTGTCAGTTTTTTCTTTGGTATTTGCCTG
>NW_025200831.1:4075-6806 GCF_004010195.1 Chiloscyllium plagiosum | reverse complement strand
TACAAAACCTCTTAAAGGTGCATGTTATCACACTCGTCTCTCTCTCTCTCTCTATCGATCTATCTGGGCTACATTTCCAACTATCCACTCAGATCCCCCCTTTCTCCCACACACACCCATCCCAGTCTTCAATATAAATACCACTTATTCCCTGATGAAGGGTCAACAGACTCGAAGTATTAACTGCCAGTGATTCGCGGTTCACCGTATTCATTTCACAGACAGTTCGGGATGGATAATTGTGGTTAATTACCCAGTAAATACATCAAAGTGTAAAAGTTGTGGTTTTCCCACTGCTCCCTCGGAGGCTCGAAAACTGCACTCCCCTCCAGAGGGAAAGAGAGAGCCAGGCTGAAGGACAGTGTGTGAGAGAGAAAAACAGACAGACACATACAAAAACAGTGAGCGAAAGAGACACAGAGAGAATGAGAGAGACAGTTTGTGAGAGCGACAGAGAGAGATATGGAGAGAGACAGTGAGAGAGAGGGAGAGACAATCAGACTTGCAGAGTGGGAAAGAGTGCGAAAGAAGGACAAAGAGAGAGAAGCAGTGAGACAGAGACAGTTGCAGAGAGAAAGAGACACAGAGAGTGTGATAAGCCGAGAGGGAAAGAGTGTGAAAGAGATGGCGAGACTGTGGCAGACAGGGAGTGAGAGACAGACAGAGACAGAGAATGTGTGTGGGAGAGAGAGGGAGTTAGTGAGCGACTAAGGGGCAGTAAGAGAGAGACAGTGAGAGAGGGTGCTAGAAGAAGAGAGAGAGGCAGAAAAAAGAAGAAGCAACAGACATAGATGGTGAAAGAACAAGAAAGAAGGACAGAGAGAGCGACAGCAAGAGATCAAAAGTGTCTGGGTACGGGAGAGAGAGAAGCAGTGTGTGAGAGAGGTAACGTGAAGGACAGAGAGACTAAGAGATAGAGCGAGTCAGAGACAGAGTAGAAACAGAGAGATACATAAGGAAGGAAAGATAGAGAGACATGAGGGGGGGTGAAGCAAAAGGAGAAACAGAAAGAGAGACATGAGAGGGAGAAAGCAAGAAAGAGGAACAGAAATAGTCACTGAGAGAGCATGTATGTCGAAATGAGATACTGTGAGGGAGAAAGCGAAGGTAATGTGAGAGAGAGGAAGTGACAGGGACAGTGAGAGACACAGAAAGAGAGAGTGGGAGACAGTAACAGAGAAAGAGTCACAGTGTGTGTGAGAGAGAGGGGGGAGTGGAGAGATTCAGTGAAGGAGAGAGAGAGACAGAGAAAATGAAGGAGTGAGAGTCAGTTAGGCAGAGAGATGGAGAGTTTCTACGACAGAAAGAGCGAGATGGAGAGACAGTGACGGAGCGAAAGAGACAGAAAGCATGAAAGAGAGAGAGAATGAGAGTGACACAGGAAAAGAAGGAGAAAGAGGAACAGAGTGAGATGGATAGTGAGAAAGAGAGACAGGTTAAGAGAGAAACTGCTTAAAAGAGAAAGAGAGAGAGACAAGAGACAGAGATACTGTGAAGGATAGAGAGAGAGGAATTCAGAAACCGAGAGAGACAGAGAGAGACACAACGAGAGAGAGAAATGAGAGATAGAGCGGGGGTAAAAACAATGACTGCAGATGCTGGAAACCAGATTCTGGATTAGTGGTGCTGGAAGAGCACAGCAGTTCAGGCAGCAGCCAAGGAGCTTCGAAATCGACGTTTCGGGCAAAAGCCCTTCATCAGGCCCAAAATGTCGATTTCGAAGCTCCTTGGATGCTGCCTGAACTGCTGTGCTCTTCCAGCACCACTAATCCAGATAGAGCGGGGGAACGTGCCAGAAAAATGAACAGAGAGAGTCAGAGAGATTCATTGAGGGAGACAACAAAACAGTGAGAGTGAAAATAAGAGTGACAAGAAACAGTGAGAAAGAGAGAGACATTGAGAGAGAGAGAGAGACAGTGGGAGAGAGAGAGAGACATTGGGAGAGGAAGACAGAGAGACAGTGTCAGAGACAGAAAGACAGACAGAGTGCGAGAGAGAGAGAATCAGTGACAGAGAAAGAGACAGACGGAGAGAGAAACTGAGACAGAAAGAGTGAGCGAGAGAGAGGGACAATTATTGCGAGAGGTAGGAAGAGAGGGAGACAGTCAGAGAGAGAAAGAGAGAGAGAGAAGGAGCAATCGAACCAAATGAAGAGAAACAGACAGAGAGAAGCATAAAAAAGAGTCACCAACCTGAACCATCTCTATTCTGAACCAGTTAATGACGCTGCCCTTGAGTCCTCAACTTATGTCACTGACCCTGTTGGGCCTCTCCTTTTGATACAGCCAGGCACTTACATCTTACAAAACATTCATTGTGGCAAAACGAACCGCAACATGCCCATCCATCTCTTCCGTCAACAGGGATAGAATGCAAAGTGTAAAAACAATGTGATTCCATTTGCATATTCCTTTGCTTGAAATTAATTTAATGCTAATGCACCGGTGTCTTGTTCCAAACTCTGCTGACGGTGAGATATTTATTCAGCAACCATCAAATCAATGTGTGTTTAATTAAATAACTTCCACTTGTTTTTTTTTAACGAGGTAAATAGTTTTGCATGCAATACTTACTGTCACAAGCAGCACTTCATCTGAGGAAATACTTTTATGTTGATCTTCCAACTGACAGTATACCCCTTCCCTCATAAGCTCCGCGATAATGAGCACTTTACTCAAATATACAACTCAGCTGACATCTGGCAAGTGGACAACCTGACAGTGAAGCATTG
>NW_025200831.1:0-2396 GCF_004010195.1 Chiloscyllium plagiosum | reverse complement strand
TTAAACGTGCTTTACTGAATTCGAAAGTGTTCCGAATCCTCAGAAGCAGGGTTTAACGTCAGCTTTTTATATAGATTTTCAGAAAAACTAACCTTTTTTCTCATCAACCTCTTCGGAGATGTTAAGACACACCTCTGGAGCATGGGTAGGGCCACCACCACTGGACCACAAGATGCCCCTCCCACCCAACATCAGTTTTATACACGTCTTCCTTTAATTAACAAAACAAAATGCCTTCCACTGGATTCCATGATCAGATCGTGTTGAGCTATTGCTCATGACTGGAACTTAAATTTGCTACAATTGATACAACAGTTACAGTCTTTGATTTAAATGCAAGCAAACCAGACTTCAGATTATACAGACTGTCACATTATCAGGAGCAGTGGGGAGGAAATGCTTCACTGTCAGGTTGTCCACTTGCAAGATGTCAGCTGCTTTTTGTCTTTGAGTAAAGTGCACATTACCGCTGATATTGTGAGGGAAGGTAATGCTTCCAGTGGAGTGGTCAGCATGAAAGTATTTCCTCAGATGAAGTACATGGTTCTGACAGCAGCATTGCACACAAAACCCTATTTCCGTCATTTAAAAAAAAAGAGTAGACTTTATTTAATGAAACACTCACATTGAATTGTTGGATGTTGCATAAATGTCTCGCCTCGAGAAGAGTCTGGAACCAGCCACGAGAATGTCGTCATCAAATGGGTCCGAAGCAAAGGAACATGCAAATAGAATCTAATTGCTTTTAGACTTTGCATACTATCCCTATTGACTTAAGAGATGGGTGAATGTGCTGTGGTTCATTTGGCCAAGAGATTGTTTTGCAAGTTGTACTAAGTTGGAGGAAGGCCAACTTTGATGGTATTTGGCAAGAATATTCACTAGTTGATTGGTAGCAGTTACTCGCAGGTGAAGGAACAGCTAAAAATGGGAAGCTGCCAAACATGAGATTATCAGAATACAGAACCAAGATGAAATACAGGGCTGGTTGGTGTTAGGTGGGGTAAAAATTCCCATTAGATACCCTGGACTAAAACCCTCTAGACTTGAACATGGGTTTATGGAATTTACATTTAAACGAAGATTCACTGAGTTCTCTGGCTACGACAGAGCAGGCAATAAGCAAGCCTAGGGGCAGCAGTCTGGAACAGGGGTAAGATAAAGGAAGGTCTCCACAAATGTCTCAGCTAAAAGACAGTGAAGGAGAACGTGAGGGCTGCAGATCCTTGCGATCAGAGTCGAAATGTTTGGTGCTGGAAAAGCACAGCAGTTCAGGCAATGTCCGAGAAACAGGGGAGTAACGTTTCGGCCATATACCCATCATCAGGAATGTGGGACGGGGGGAAGGGAGCTGAAAAATAAACGGGGGTTTGTTGACGAGGCTGGGGGTGGTATCTGGGAAGGTGATAGGTAGATGCAGGTGGGGGAGAGGGTGTTAGGTCGGAGTGGAGGGTGCAGTGCATAGTTGGGAATGAAGATGGACAGATAGGACACCTCATGAAGACGGTTCCAAGTTGTAGGGTTGGTTCTGGGGTGAGGTTGGGTGGAGTGGAGATGAGGAGACTGGTGAATTCGATGTTGATGCCACGTGGTCGGAGGGTCCTAAGTTGGAAAATGAGGCGTTCTTCTTCCAGACGTTGAGACACTTGGATTTAGTAGTGGAGGAGGCTCAAGACCTGCATGTTCATAGCGGAGTGGGAAGGGGAGTTGAAGTGTTCAGTCACAGGGCATTGGGTTTGTTTCATGCATGTGTCCCAGCGATATTCCCTGAAATGATCTGCGTGTAAGTGTCCTATCTCCCAAATCAGTCCGAAATCAGTCTGGCGCCAATGCACACGCGGCCGCTACATCGCCCGCGGCAATAGCTGCCGCCGACGACGACGATGACGTCACCTCCGCCCCCACCGATCTCGCAGCCTCCGCGATCACCGCCCAAACAACCGCCTTCGCGATCACCGCCCAGACAACCGCCTCCGCGATCGCCATGAAGACAATCGCCGGCAGATTCGCGACCTCCGCGGCTATGGGGAATAACTCTGTCTCTGCGGTCGCCACAGCCACTTCCGCCCCCAGTGACGTCACTAAACTACACGCCCACAACGCCGCATGTGTCTCCGCCCCCACGCCGATCTCCACGCCTAACCCCGCCCCCCGGCGAGTTCCGTCACCACGCCTAAACCCGCCCCTTCGCCGATCTCCGACTGCATGCCGAACCCCGCCCCCACGCCTATTTCCGTCACCACGTCTAACTCCGCCCCTTCGCCTATCGCCATCACCACGCCAACCCCGCCCCCACGGCGATCCCCGTCCCCACACCCAGCACCAGCCCCACACCAGGTCCTAGCTCCCAACCCTGCCGTGTGTTCACTATCCCTCCAGACCTCACCCTCTCTGAG
>NW_025200830.1:0-6805 GCF_004010195.1 Chiloscyllium plagiosum | reverse complement strand
TCTTTATCAATCTTTCATCTCTCAGCTTAAAGTCTGACAACTAGTTTTGAACTCCTCAACGCTGTAAGAGACCATTGTTTATTCACCGTATCCATGCCCCTCGTGATTTCAAAAAATCTATAATGTGACCCCCAGCCACAGATGCTGCAGTGAAAATACCAGCAGCTCATATAACCTCTCCCAATAGTTCAAGCATTCCACTCAGGAAAACTCCTTGAAAATATTTTATGAAACAGATCGTGTTTCATCCCATCATTCCTCTTTCCGCTAGACCAGAATTGAATGCAATATTCCAAAAGTGATCTAAAAAATGTCCTGTGCTGCCACAACTTGACCTACCTACTCCGATCTTTAGTGCACTGTCCAATAAATGGAAACTATCAATCGGCTTTTCCAATACCCTATCTACTGCGACTCCACCTTCAAGGAAATATGGACCTAAACTCGAAGTTATCTGTCTTTGCCAACACTCCGCAGACCCTTGCCATTACGTGTATAAGTCCTGCACTGATTTGGCCTGAACAAAATGTAGCACCTCATATTTAACACAATTAAACTTCACCTGCTACTACTCGGCCCAATGGACGATTTGATCAAATTTCTGTAGCACTCTGAGGTAGCCTTCATCGCCGTCCACTACACGTGCACTTCTCGTGTCATCTGCAAATTTACTAACCATACGTTCTTTATTCATCATAAAATTATTTATATACAAGACGAAAAGAAATGTATTGAACAACAATCCTTGTGGCACACCAATATCACAGGTATCCAGTGTGAAAAGCAAGCTTCTACGACCGCCTCTAACTCGTACGTTTGAGCCAAATTTGTATCAAAATGGCTAGTTCTCGGGCTGTATTCCATGAGATCTAACCTTGTCTGCCCTGAGTAACGTTTTTTTTTTAATACCTTACTGAAATGCATTTGGATCTCGTCCACAGCTCTGTTTTCATCAATTCTCTTAGACCCTTCTTTCAAAAGCTCAATCCAGTTAGTTAGACCTGATTTCATGCACACAAAAACATGTTTGCTGTCCCTAACAAATTTTTACCTGCCCAAATAAATATAAATACAGTCTGTCAGAAACCCCTCCAACTACTTACCTTCAACCGATTTCAGACTAATCAGTCTATCATCCCCTGTCGTTTCTTTATCGCTTTTCTGAAACAATAGCGTCACGTTAGCCAACCACTGGTCTTCCAGGGCCATGCCCGTGGCTATCAATGATACAAATGTCACAGCAAGGGGCCCAAAAATCACGTCTCCAGATTCCCATGGATTTTACAATACACCTGATCATGTTTCTGAGACATAAGCGCCATTGTGCGTTTTAAGATTTTCAGCACCTCCTCGTCTGTTATATGAACACTGTTCAAGATATCGCTATTTCTTTCCCAAGTTCTTGAGCTTCCACATCCTTCTCCACGCTTGTTTAGCATCTCACTCATCTCATGCATTTCCACACATCCGTGATCTTGCTGATCTTTAAGAGGTCCTATGCTTTCCCTCGTTACTATTTTGTCGTTCATGTATTTGCAGAAACTCGTTATATACTTCTTAACCCTACTTTCCAAATCTAACTCATATCCCTTTTCTCCCTCCTGATTGCCATGTTAACTATACTCCTACCACCTTTATGTTCCGTTATGGATTCTCTTGATTCCTGCTCTCTTAACCTGACCTACGCTTTCTTCCTCTTTTTTTTTAAATCGGAAACTCATTTCTCACTTCATTCTGCATTGCGACACCTACCAGCTTTGTCCCGCACCTTGACTGGAACATACAATCTCCAACTCTCGCTATCTCACTTTCGAAGTATTCCCACTTTCCAGCCGTTCTTTACGCTGCAAACATCTGCCCGCAATTAACTATTGTAAGTTCTTGCATAATTCCGTTAAAGTTGGCTTTTCCAGTTTAGTAATTTAGCTTTTATATCGGGCTACCTCTTTTTAAATAATGATATCAAAACTAATACAGTGACGGTCACTGGCCCAAAAATACTTGCCCGCTGATTCCTCAGTCAACTGTCAGTCTAATTTCCCAGCAGAAGCTCTAGTTTTGCACCTTTTCTTGAATGTATGTCTATGCATTAAATATGAAAACTTTCTTGTGCACACTTTAAATATTCCTCTCCTTTATACTATCTGTTTCAAAAGTATTGATTAGGAATTTAAATTCCCCAACCATCACTTTCTAATTTTTCTAGAGTTCAGTTGAGACCTCCATATAAATTTGTTTCTCTATTACCCCCTGATTCCCGGGGTTCTATAGAAAACCCCCATTAAGGTGATCATTTCTTTTCTTTTTATTTCTCATTTCCACACAAATAAATTCTCTCGACGACGTTCTCTCTGTAATATTCTTCCTATGTATGCTCATAATTGCCTGATGAAGGAGCAGTGCTTGTAAAGCCAGTGTTTCCAAATAATCCTGTTGGATAATAACGTGGTGTTATATAATGTTTGACTTTGGCCATTCCAGTCCAACAAAGGCTCCTCTACATCATTAGAGCCGTCATGTTGTCAGGAATAAAAAAGCCACTGCGGGTCCTCTGTTGCCCACTTTTCTCTCCTACTTGCCGCATCTGTACCCTGGAGTACCAAGCTGCCAGTACTGCCAATTCCTGATCACGGCCCTATAATCGCGAAAATATCCCAGTTCCTTCTGCAGAACCATGCACTGAGTTCATCTGCATTACCTGTCAGGACTCTAGTATTGTACAAAAAGTAGTTTAATTCGTCAGCCCGATCTCGTTCTCTGCTTTGCTTCTGCCTGCCTTGACAAAGTGAATTGCACATTTTCCCCCGTACACCAGCCTCATACTGAACCCTTTTCTCATTCTCTCGCTAGATCTCCAACCTTATCTTTTGTGATTTTAAAATCTGTCAGGTGGTAGTAGCAAATGTTCACACCAATATTTTCGTCTCCTTCCAATTCAGGTAAAAGCCGGTCTCCTCATTCAGGTCACATCTCTTACACCAGCCTCATACTGAACCCTTTTCTCATTATCTCGCTAGATCTCCAACCTTATCTTTTGTGATTTTAAAATCTGTCAGGTGGTAGTAGAAAATGTTCACACCAATATTTTCGTCTCCTTCCAATTCAGGTAAAAGCCGGTCTCCTCATTCAGGTCACATCTCTTCCAGATGATAACCTAATGATCCAACATTTTCCTTTGCAGCAGCTCGTCAGTCGCACATTACTCTGCTCTTCAATTCGTACTCTCACTAGCACGTGGGACCGGCAGCAGTACAACTATTTCAACCGTCAAGGAACACATTATTGTCAGTTACTTAATTTCCTTCATTTCAACTCAGAAACGCGTCCTATTCTCTTCCTGTGCAGTTTCTTTTAATATATACAATGCATTCCTGGTGATCACCCTTCCCATTGGAAATATTCTGCAACTTCTCACAGATATCCTCAATCCTGGTGCCTGGGAGTAATCACGCTATCTGTTGTCTCATTAACAGCTGCAGCAACGTCTGTCCATGCATCTGACAAGGTACCCCATCACGAACGCTCTCTTCCAACCTGACTTACCTCTCGTGACTGTGCAACTCTACCAGAAACCACGCTGTGCATGCGACATTCTAGTGAGAATCAGTTACCCTTCCCTTTCCGAAACGGCATGATTGTTTCAAAGAAGCATGCCCACAGAGATTCCTGCACTGCATGTCTTCCTCGCCTCTCTTTCCGAGAGGTAAAACATTCACCGGTTTGTTTCTGCGGTGTTTCAAACTTCCTGAAACAGCAATCCAAACTCTCCCAAGCTCCGGTAAATTGCTCAATGCCTCGTATTACCACGCCAATCTGTCCTTGATATCCGCTAGAAATCACAGCCCTGCACATTTCCTGCAGACAACATCATCAGGAACATTGACGTTCTTTCAGACCTCCCAAACGCAACATGAGGAGCAATTCATTTTACTAAAGGCCATCTTTGCTCCTTAGAAATCTGCAGACCCAGAAAATTGCAAAGTCCTACTTTTCTAAAAACTACTGGTCTCGGGTAATTAGGTACGTAATTTATATATTTAAAAAGGTTTAATCTAGAGACAGAGCTCAGTAAAATATATCTGAAAAACGAAAATATCCCCATCAGTATTACAGATTAACGAAAAGAATAGAGAATGGTTAGATGAAATAAAGCACTTGATGTCCTCTGCTGTTAGATTCTGATACTAACGTTTCTCGAAGTTCAGTTGTGAATTTATCTGCTTATTTTGCTTAAGGGAAGAAATCGCATGTCACTAGGTTATACTCCTGCAGGTTGTAGTCACAACATTTCGGAGCCGTGCTCCTTCATCACTTCAGCTGACAAACGGCCAACACTCCCAAAGCTTCCAATTTCAAGTCAACCTGTTGGACGGTGACCTTGTGTCGTGTGACGTCTGGCCATGTCCATCTCAGTGCAACACAATCACATACACATTACTTTTCTGCGAGAGAACTGGCACAGACACTGGAAACTAAACAGCACAGGTAGCCAGATAGGAAAGTTCACTGGTTGGTCAAACAACGGCGCGGATGAACTTCTTTTTAACTCCCACGTGGTACATGCTCTTCATCACGTTTGAAGTATAGTGATTTTGGACATTTTTCCCACCGCCCCGTGTCTGAAAACTTCAAATCCGCTGCCCACTTGGCCAAAGAGATGCTGGTACTAGGCCTCCTCTATCGTCAATCTTTTGGACCCGACGCCTGGAGGAAGAATGCCTCATCTTTCGCCTTCACACCCTGCAAGCACACAAGTTTCATCACTTCCCCTCACCCCACATTCCCCAGTCGCAAGACTCCTAATCAGCACGACCCTCTTGATCTGTCCATCGCCTTTCCCAACTATCTGCGTCACCATCCCCTCTCGCCTCTCACATTGATCCTCTGATTTCATCCATCTGTCCCATTCTCAGCTATCTTCCACCCACCCCCACCGCCCTTCCAATTTATCTCTCAGCCCCACGGCTCACATGCCTCATTCCTGATGCAGAGCTTCTGACAAAATTTCTATTCTCCTGCTCGTCGGGTGCTGCCTGAACTGCCGGATCTTTCCAACACCACATCTCGACTCTGATCTCTAGCATCTGCTGTCCTCACTTTCTTCCATGAATAAACATATGTCAGATGGCGAACAATGTTGGTGGATGTGACATTTTTCCTTTGACTGAAATAAACAGAACGTGAGCCTACCATTTAGAGTAATACAGCCATGGAGATATGCAGCACGGAAACAGAGTCTTTGTCCAACACGCCCATGCTAAACAGATACCCCAACACAATCTAGTCCCACCTGCCAGCAGCTGGCACATATCCGTCCAGACCGTTCCTATTCATATCCCAATCCAAATGCCTATTAATTGTTGCAGTTTCACTAGCCTCCCCCACTTCCTTCTGTCTATTTTATGTCTTTCATCTCTCACCCCAAAGCCTATGCCCTCAAGTTGTGGAATCCCTCACGCTAGGGAAAAGACTTTGTCTATTTATCCTATGCATTCCCCTCATAATTTTGTGATCCGTTATAAGTCACCCCTCAGCCTCCGACACTCCAGGGGAAATAGCCCCAGCCTGTTTAGCCTCTCCCTAGAGCTCGAATCCTCCAAACCCGTCAACATCCTTGGAAATCGTTTCTGAACCGTTTCAATTTTCACAACATCTTACCAATAGGAAGAAGACCAGAATTGCATGTAATATTCCAACAGTGGTCGAACAAATGTCCTGTACAGCCGCAACACGAACTCCCAAATTCTGTACTCAATATTTTATTCGATAAAGGAAAGCATGCCAAACGCCTTCTTCACGTTCCAATCTACATAACCTGCACTCCAAGGTTTCTTTGTTCAGCAACACTGCATAGGACCTTACCATTAAGTTTATAAGTCCTGTAAAATTTGCATTCCCAAAATGCATTATATCGCATTTATCTGAATTAAACTCCATCTGCCACTTGCCAGCCGATTGGCACATCTGATCAAGGTCTTCCTGTAATCTGAGGTAACCTTCTTTACTTTCCACTACACCTCCAATTTTGGTGTCATCTGCAAACTAATCATGCCACTTTTGCTCAACTCCAAATCATTTATGTAAATGATGAAAACTTGTGGACGCACCAGCAATCCTTGTGGCAATTCACTGATCACAAGTCTCTCGTCTGAAAAAACAACCCTCCACCACCACCCTCTGTCTTCTACCTTTGAACTAGTTCAGTCTCCAATGGCGAGTTCTCCCAACAATCCGTGAGATCTAAACTTGCGAACCAGTCTCCAATGGGGAACATTGTAGAACGCCTTACTGAAGTCCAAATAGATCACATCCACCGATCTGCCCTCATCAATCCTCGTTTTTACTTCTTCAGCAAACACAATCAAGTTTGTGAGGCATGATTTCCTACGCCCAAAGCCATGCTGACTATCCCTAATCAGCCCTTGCTTTTCCAAATACTTTACATCCAATCACTCAGGATTCCCTCCAACATCTTGCCGACCACCGACGTCAGGCTCACTGGTCTATAGTTCCCTGGCTTGTCCTTACCACCCTTCTTAAACAGTGGTACTACTTTAGTCAACCTCCAGTCCTCCGGCACCTCATCTATGACTACTGTTGATACAAATATCTCCGCAAGATCCCCAACAATCACTTCCCTAGCTTCCCCTAGAGTACTAGGGTATAGCTGATCAGGTCCTGGGGGTTTCTCCACGTTTATGCGTTTCAAGACATCCAGCAACACCTCCTCTGAAATCAGGTCATTTTTGAGATGTCGCCATGTCGCTCCTTCCATTCTATGTCCTTTTCTACAGTAAGTACTGAC
>NW_025200829.1:0-6805 GCF_004010195.1 Chiloscyllium plagiosum | reverse complement strand
AAGGAGAATCCAAAGAGTTTTAACAAATAAATTAAGGACACAAGGGTAACAAGGGAGAGAATAGGCCCCCCTCAAAGTTCGACAAGACGGGCTTTGTGTGGAGCTGCAGAAAATGGGGGAAATACTAAATGAGTATTTTGCATCAGTATATACCGTAGAAAAGGATATGGAAGATAGAAGCTATAGGGAAATAGATGGTGACACCTTGCAGCATGTCCATATTACAGAGGAGGAAGCGCTGGATGTCTTGAAACGAGTGAAGGTGGATAAATCCCCAGGACCAAATCAGGTGTAGCCAAGAACTCTATGGGAAGCAAGACAAGTGATTGCTGACCCTCTTGTTGAGATATTTGCATCATCGATAGTCACAGGTGAGGTGTCGAAAGACTGGAGGTTGACTATCCTGGTGCCACAATTTAAGAAGGGTTGTAAGTACAAACCAGGGGACTATAAACCAGTGAGCCTGACTTCGGTGGTGGGCAAGTTGCTGGAGGGAATCCTGAGGGAGAGGATGTGCATGAATTTGGAAATACCTTGTCTATTTATCCTCTCTATGCCCGTCATGACTTTATAAATTTATGTAAGGTCAACCCACAGCATCTGACTCACCAGAGAAAAGAGGCCCAGTCTAATTAGCACCTTCCTGGAGCCCAAACCCTCAACTCTGGCAACATTCTTGTCAATCTTTTCCAAAAACATTCAAGTTTTACAATATCCTTCCAATAGTAAAGAGAACATAATTGCACACAATATTCCAAAAGTGGCCGAAACAATGTGCTGAATGGCTTCAACATTGCTGCCCAACTCCTATTCTCAATGGTCGGACCAATTATACTCTGAGGTAACCTTCTTCGCTGTCCATTGCACTTCAATTATTGGTGTCATCTGCAAACTTAATTATTATCTTACTTCATATCTAAATCATTTATATTCATGACGGAAAGCAATAGACCCAACACCTTATGGAACTCCACTTGTTACATGCCTACAATATGACATGCAACCCTCTGCAACCACCCACTGCAATTTGTGTATTCAATTGGCTATTTTCGCTGTATTCCATGAGATAAAATCTTGGCAATGAGAGTAACATGAGGAACCGTTTCAAAAGCCTTACTGATTTCCACATAGATCACATCCACCACTCTGCGCTCATCATTCTGCTTCGTTTCTTCTTAAAAATACTTAATCAAGTTAGTGAAATCACACGCACAAAGACATGCTGTCAATTACTAATCAGTCCGGGACTTTCTAACCACGTCCAAATCCTAATTCTTAGCGTTTTCTCCAACATCCTGCCCACCAATATCAAGCTCACCGTTCTAAACTTCCACAGTTTATCCTTACCGTTTTCCTGAAATAGTGGCACCACGTTTGCCAACCTCCAGTCTTCTGGCACTCACCAGTGACGATCAATAATAAAAATATCTCAGCATGGGATCCAACAATAACTTCCTTAGTTTCCCGTAGAGTTCTACAATATACTTGATCGATTGGTGGGTATTTATCCACTTTATTGTGTTTCAAGACATCCAGCAATGGCAAACATCCGATAAATGGAGAATTGTGGCAATGTAGCAGGAAATGGGGAAATCCGTTAAATGTGACACTTCATGGGAGAACTGGCGTAATGTGGCATGAAACGGGAGTCTTGGGTCGATGTAGAATAAATGGGAGAACGGGTACAGTGTGGCAACAAACGCTAGAATTCGTGCAAACTCGCACTAAACGAGAATTATGAAAGGACAACATTGACTGGAGGAATTGTGTCAGGATAATACTAAATGGGAGAATTGGATTGTGGCATCAGTAGACAAGAGAATTTGTGATGGGTAACACTGACTGAAGAAATTGTTCAGGACATAAGTTAATGTCGGAATTTGTGCTGGCAAAAATGAATTGGACAATTGTTGCAGAGCGTCAGTAAATTAGAGAAATGGTGCAACTTCGAGAAATATCAAGAATTGGAACAAATGGGAAAAGACCGACAGCAAATCAGTAAAATCGTCAAATGTTGCGAAGGAATTGTGGTGGATGCTTGACACAGGTCACCACTAAAGGCGAGAGGAAATGCAGTTCAAGACTAACGTCATGAGTGCTTTGCTGGAAAAGCACAGCAGGCTACACAGCATCCGAGGAGCTGGGAAATCGACGTTTGCGCAAAAGCCCTTCATCAGGGATTTCCTTTTCCTTGAATGCTGCCTGATCTGCTGTGCATTTCTAACACCACACTTTTGACTCTACTCTCCAGCAACTTTCGCCGCACTTCAACACTGAAGCCATGATTTGTGCAGGATCAGTAATTTGATGATTTGGTGCAGTGAATTTCAGAATTTTGACAGCAGAACACTAAATGGGCGAATTGTTGTTGAGAAATACTAAATTTAAGATTTTGTGCACAGTGGAACTTATTAAGGAAACTTTGGCGACGGTAAATAGGGGAATGAGAGTGGGACACCTTAAATGGTTAGGACATCAATTCTCCCATGTAAGAGCAGAGCCCAAGTAAATAGGAGAAATGGAGAAGGGATTCAGTAAAAATGAGAAATGTTGCAAGCATGAGTAAATTGAAGATACGTTCCAACTCACTATTAATGAAATAAAAAGTGCATCTTGAAACAAATACATGGGATAAATGCTGCAGGACATCAAAAATCGGACAATTGGTGTTGGTGCCACAAAATTAGAGAACTGCTGCAAAATGGGAGATCTTGGACTGACAGATTTGAAGCAGTTGCTGATGAAAGAGGATTTCTACAAAATACGTAATTGGGAAAATGTGTTCAGGGAAACGGAGCACGAAATGGGAGAAAAAGCTAAAGGAACTGCTAAATGGTAGAACTGCAAATGGAACCACGAAATCAGAGAATTAGACTATAACAAACCTAAGATGAAAATTTTTCGAGACCATCAGTAAATACGAAATTAGAGCAGAACATCTGAAATTGTGAGAACAACAGCTGAGAATGACAGTGTCGGGAAATGTTGCAGAGTAGCAGTAAAGTGGCGATTCGGTGCAGGGCATCACTATATGAAAAAAAGTGAACAGACCACCATTGTGTGGAAGTTGTGCATGAGGGACCAACTCAATGGGTAAAATGGGGAGGGCGAATACTCACTGGGAGCTATGGGGTAGATCACCATTAAAGGGAGGATTTGTGTAGCATTGTTAATTTGGAGGTTTAATGCCACATACGCCAAAATTAGAGAATTCTAGCAGCGGGTTACTAAATGGGAGAATTGTTGCAGGGAAATAGTAAACGGAAGAATTGGTGCACAGTAGAACTAAGATAGAGAATTGTGGCACGACACCAGTAAATAGGAGAATTACAGTGAAGCACCTCTAAATTTTGGATTTTGGCGCGAGCGTCAATACGTAGAAGAATTGTTATACGGTTATGAGTAAATGGGAGAATTGGTGGACATCAGTAAATTGGAGATATCGTGCATAGCGCGGTTTCAATGGAATATTGGCGAGACAGCCAATGTAAACGGTATTGGAGCAGAGCAGGATAGGGGCAGGATATCAATAATAAGTGGAAATGGTGCAAGCATCTCCTAATTGGAGATGTGGTAGGGCGCATCACTCAGTGAAAAAAAATGATTTGGTGATGCTGGTGTTGGACTAGTGTGTACAATGTTAAATGTCACACATCACCAGGCTATTTTCAAAAGACATCACACAACACCAGGTTGTCACAACCATCTGATGAAGGAATGTCGCTGCGAAAGCTAGTGTGCTTCAAATTAAACCTGTTGCACTATAACCTGGTGTTGTGTGATTTTTAACTTTGGACAAAAATGAGTAGGGTACTATTATGCGGAAGGCATATCATGGAACAACTAGGTGGAAAAAGTGATGCGGGATACCAATAATTGGAGAATTCATGGAGATTTCACTAAATTCTCAGTGGGTGAAATGGGGCAGGATACCACTCAATGGGAACGTTGGTGCAGTTCCAGATATTAGAACAGAGAACATTACAGCCCAGAACAGGCCTTTCTGCCCTCGAAGTTGTTCCGATCTGTGGAACCAATCTGAAACGTATCAGTCCTACAATATTCTACTCTCCTCCATATATTTATCCAAATTTTGCTGACTTGGTAAATGAAAGAATTAGTGCAGAGCGGTTAACCCTAAATCAAGTCATAAAGATGTAGAACACGGAAACAGATCTTTTGGTCCGACTCATCCATGCCTAAATAGAATAATTCTACCACTGCGACACTATAATGGAAGAATATGAGAATTTGCCGCAGGTCAGTTAGGAAAGTTGGAGCAGTGTAGCTGTAAATGGGAGAACTGGGACAGGGCAATACTTGACAGGAGAATTCGAGCTGAATACCCATAAAAAGGAAACTTGGGCTTGGGAACTTGTCATCTCTCAGAGAATCACTTAGCACTGACTCTCTGGCAAGTCAGAAATGAACTCAGACAATCCACAGTTCTTCACTTGTGTCCCTCTGACAATGATGCACTCCCTCAGCGTTAAATCTCTGACAGGGCTCCAATACCTCAGTATTGTTGGTTCAATTGTGAAGTACTCCCTCATTTCTGACACTGTTAAAAGAAACAATGTCTGATTATTGACGCTTTGTTACCCTTGCACTCCATCAGTTCCTTATTGGAATGAGGTAAGAATACATGATTTGAGGGTGAGGACAGAGGCAGTACCTAATCAGAGGATTTGTAGTGAGCGAATACCTGCATTTCAAAGCACCAATGCCAAAATTCCTAAATATTCGCTCAGCTAATTACTCTCTTCAGTACTGCCTCTGTCTTCATGAAGTAGCCTTAAATTCTGACATCATTACACTGAGGCAATGCGTGTGTGCATTAATAAGAGAGGGTCAATCCTCAGCCAGTGCATCTTTGTGAGGGTTCGGAAATGAGGGAGTGCAACATAATTAGAGGATCACTGCTAAGATACGGAAACTCTGTCAGAAGGTTAGTACCGAAGGAGTATTTCTTTGCCAGATAGTCAGAAATGAAGAAGTATCTTACTGTGAGTGTTTCAGTCCTGTGGCAGTGACTTGTCACAGGGTGAGTGTTATGGAACTGTTTCAGGATTCTCTGAGTTTACCACAGCCCAATTTTTTCCATTCAGAGGTGCTCTACTCCAAATTTCCTTATTGCCTTATCCCAATCATTTCATTTACTGTTATACTGTAATAATCCGCCCATTATCTGATGTCCTGCTCCAAATTCTCAAATTCAGAAAGCTCGAGCACAATTATTTCATTTAGCAATTCTCTGCAACGACTCTCCCCTTCAGTGGTACGCTGCCAGAATTTTTAAGTTTAGATAAGGGCGAGTTGAAATGAAGAGTAGTTTTGTGTTGTATATCTCCATGACTCTACTTCGGGCTCTCCTGCTTTCCACCAATTCTCACATTCATCAATCCTGCATAAATCCTCCACCTGGTGAACTGAAAAATTACCCCATTATTTGCTCCCTGATTCACATCTTCCAGGTAATCGTGCACTTCTCATATTAAAAAAAAAATCATGTATTAAAATCTCCACTTCATTACTTCTTTTGCAACAGTTGTCTTATTCACTGTATACCTGCTCGTGTTCTCCCAAACCACATGCTCTGCTCCAATCCTCTCTGTTACTGGCATCCCACACAAATTTTCCACTTTTTCCGATAACGTGAAAAAGATCCGCACGAAATGCTGTCCTACCCAATTCTCCCATTTATTGATCTCCCATTTGGGTGTGCTCTGCTCTAATTCTCCCAATCAGTATTATCCTGTCCAAATGCTCCTATTTAGAGTTACCAGTCCTCTCATTTATTGTTGCAGTACGACATTACATACCCCGAAATAATGAGCCACTCCCTCAGTTCTTAAACTCTGATAACAGGCAATACCTCAGTATTGAACATTTGACAATGATGCATTCCCACTGTTCTGAACATCATTGCTTCAATATCTTAGATAATGGGAAAAATCGTGCAGTGTAACATGAAATTGATAAACACAGAGCCAGGATGTCGTTGTACTACAAACGTGCAGTTTTATCTTGGGGTCAGTCCAGATTGTCTGAGTCATTGTCAGAGTGTCCGCAATGTGGCAGTGGCCCATTGTCAGAGAATGTTTTTTGAGGGACCGCCACATTTTTAGAAGGTCAGCCCTCACGCATTGTCTCACTGTGAGGGACAGTTGAGAATGTGCATCAAGATTACATGGTCAGTATTTGGTTTTGCAAGGCCTCATTAGCAGAGGTTCAAAACGACGATGTGCCTTCTTGTCATACATTCATTCCGAAGCATTCCACTTTGTTAGCATATTATATCAGAGGCAGTACCTCAATGCATTGCGGTCAGAACTGAGGGAGAGTAATATGATTAGAAGGTGAGTGCTGAGGTATTGAAGCTTTATCACAGACTGGGATATTTGGGATTGTTTTATTATTGGAGGGACAATACTGACACAGTACCTTATTATAAGGGTGTCAAAAAGTCAGTCGTAAGGTATGATGCACTGTCAGAGCATCAGTTCTGTGTACGGTCCTCATTATCAGATGTGTAGGACTGAGGCAGAGCCTCATTGTCAGAAGGTCCGGTCTGAGGCAGTTTCTTATTGTAAGGGGTCAAAGTTGAGTAGTTGACACACTCAAGGTGTCTCATTGTCAGAAAAGGTGTCACATTGTCAGACGGTCAGAAATGAGGGATAGCGTTGCTAACCGTGGTCAGTATGAACTGCTGTCTCAATTTAACATGGTCAGAATTGGGCGAGTGCAGCACGAGTTTAGGATCAGTGGTAGACGGTTAATACTAACCCATGAGTCTCATTTAAAT
>NW_025200828.1:5157-6801 GCF_004010195.1 Chiloscyllium plagiosum | reverse complement strand
ACGCTGAACCGAGGTGAAATGTACAAAGAACATCCCAGAAAGGGCAGACAATGTGTGTAATTGATCCGGACTGATCAGTATACCAAGGTAAACAGGAAAACCAATATTCATTATCTACATTAAACCTGGCTCCACCAGGCATGCAGTTAACTCTCACAAACCACCATTCCCCTTCCATTTTAGTGACGCCCTCTCCGTTCTTGATTTAAACTGATTGAACGTCAGGCAATTGCAGCTGACATTGCTGATGTGGACCTGTAACATGCAGGGAAGCGATTCGGAATGCTGCACAACATCATTCTGCTTCGAAAGATCAGGCAGTATTTCATATTGATTACTGTACACGTTAACCTTTAACAAGCCAAGACAGTGAAACTATTGAATCCTCATCACTAGACTACCAGGGACGATTTCTGTTAACATCACCCTGGACACCATGAGATTCGTCATTCTATTCTGCCATCCTTCTGTGCATGGTCCCTTCGGCTCCATTCCGGCCTTGCTGGTTGGTTTACAATACTAAGGCTATCCAATCATCTGTTGTATTTCAGTTTCTGATGTATGAGACCTTCTCTCTGTATTGGCAATGTGTTGGCTCAGTGGTGATAACACTGGTCTTGTAAACTAGAAAAGTGCTTGAAATAGCCCATTCCTGTTTTTAATTCCAATAACTTGAGGAAAACGGTTCGGCAGGACAGGAAAAAACGGGCGTGAGCAGTGATCCAGTTTGCCAGCAATAACGAGGTGAGACAGTATATACTAGAGAGAGATGGGGAAAGAATGGGCAAGGAACACTGGGACGGGAGGGATTGAATGCTTCCTTTCTTTGCTGGTGTTGAAGTCTGAAATGGGACAACATCAGTCAAGTGGGTGAAATGTTACTTTCTGCTTGTTTTCTCCCGAGGCCTGTGTCACTCTTGAGGAAATGTGTCTGCGTGCTTCAGCCTGTGGGTAAAAATGGGATTCAGTTCCCCGACCGGGTGTGAACACATTTTTCCCATCTCAAACTTCAATCCAATTTATTGTGTCTTACGAGATTAAAACGTTCCAAAGCAATTAGCATTGAAATGAACACGTGAAACGTCAGAGTTTACAAGGTTGTAGACCAAGTGCTGGGAAGTGAGATGATGGGACCCATTTCTGTGCTGCAAACATTCGATAATTCAATCATTTTGGAGGGCAAATATATCTGCAGTGACATAATTCCAAAAACCGCGTTATGAAGAAACTGTGAAACTGCTTCTGCCCTCATCCCTGGTGGTCTAGTGGTTAGTATTCGGCGCTTTAACTGAGTGGCCTGGATTTCATTACCGTTCAGGAAATCAGGACTTCTTGTTCCTGATGCAGTGAGCGCAGCTCTACCAGGAATCTGTTTAATGCCTTAGATAAGTCAATACCCCAGCCCTTGAATGAAGGGAAATGTGCCTTCCCTCTCTCTACACAGTTGCACAGTTCATCCTTCATTCTCCTCTGATTCCACTTCCCAAAGAGTGTCAAAGAACTGTCAAAACTGAGTCTCAGCTATTTCTTTTCTGTGCTTTTCATACACAGGAGCTGCAGCGATTGAGTGGGTTGGTTTCTGAAAATAAAACGTACCTATGAGCAATGTGGGAGGCTATTCCAGGATTGCCTTCTCTGACAACG
>NW_025200828.1:0-4896 GCF_004010195.1 Chiloscyllium plagiosum | reverse complement strand
TGGTGCTTCCAAATATGCTAGTTCGATACAATCTGATGCCATGTGATTTTTAACTTTGATAACCCTTGGTAATGTTTAACTGGTCGTAGACAGTAAAAGAATTTTCGTTCCTGGAGTTGAAAATTTCAAACATTATCCACCTCAGTGTAACAAAAAAGATTACTTTGGATGTGTGCTGAATCTCCACAATGCGCTTGCGCAAAGCAAAAGTCGAGCCTGCACCCGCCTGATCCGTAGCCAGCTATACGAATGGCTGTACCACTGGCCAGATGCGCAGCTGAGATTTTACATGCTGCAGAACTGTGATGCTAACAATGACAGGAACAATAAAAGTAACACTCACAAGGTGAGCAAAGAACAAAGAGAATCACCATCAATTATTCACTTCACATTGTCCTAAAAAATTGATCAGCCAATCAATGAGGTCACTGCTGATCAAGGAAATTGCAACTTACTTTGCTACGTTTTCACCATAATTAGAGGTAAACTCCAGCCTAATCATTACATCGCATATTCCCATTAATTTTCAGATTTAGATTATGTTAATGACCTGTCCGTATTTGCAGGAAACTGAATGACATGAAATGAGTGAAAACGTCCTTCTGGTGATGTAATCTAGTGCAGAGTCGGCCAGAAAAGAAAAATCAAAGACTTGAAACATCACTCCCATTTCTCTCTGTACCAATGCGTTCTCCTGAGTTGAATATTTGCAGGACTTGTCTTTAATATCTAATGAATTAATTATTTTCCCATGACAGAATCTTCATAAATCTGTTAACACCTGAGGTGTTGAAACCTATTTTACATCAGATTAAAATAGTTGAAAACCCTTTCCTCCAGCCTAATGTCCCAATACTCTCTCCTCTTCCATGCAAATACAAGCTGCTCCAAGAGAGGTTGGAGCTCCCAACCTGACGTTCCAATGTTCCTTGCTGCTCCATGTCAATACAAGCTACTCTAGTTGAAGTTGTAGCTCCCAGTCTGATATCCCAATGCTCCCTGCTCCATGTCAATAGAAAACGTCCAGTTGCTGTTGGCTCTACTAGTCTGATGTCCCAATGTTCCCTGCTGGGTCATGTCATTAAAAGCAGCTCAAGGTGAGAGGGGAGCTCCCAGACTGATCTCGAAAAGTGCCCTGCTCCATGTCAACTGAAGCTGCTCCAAATGAGGTTGGATCTCGCAGTTTGATGTCCCAATGCTCCCTGCTGCTTCATGTCAATAGAAGCTGCTCCAGGTGAGGTTCGAACTCCAGACTGATGTCACAATGCTCCCTGGTCCATGTCAACAGACGCTGCTCCAGATGAAATGGGAGCTCCCATCGCTGGCTATCGTTGACGTTGTAGCTCCCAGTCTGATGTCTCAATGCTCCCTGCTCCATGTCAATAGAAGCGGTCCAGTTGAAGTTGGATCTACCAGTCTGATGTCCCAATGCTCCCTGCGGCTTCATGTCAATAAAAGCTTCTCCAGGTGTGCTTGGAACTCCCAGACTGATGTCACAATACTCCCTGGTCCATGTCAACAGACGCTGCTCCAGATGAGGTGAGAGCTCTCATCCCTGGCAGATCATACACCTCTATACCATCATGGAAATACTGCCCACTAACCATTTCCACCACGGGAGCCATTGGTGCAATATCCACATCATGAGAACCTAATCTTACTTTTAATCACCACCGCCTCATTATTTCCAAAGGACTTCTTTCTTAAAACTTATTTTGCATGTGTATATTGCAGTCAATCCGAAGTAAGATAATCGTTCTAATTGACGTATGCTCACTAGAAATCACATTCTATTTTTCATGAGTAACTGCTACTTAGCAAGGACAATGTTTTTAATGTAATCACTCTTTTATTTCACGTTAGGGAATTTGGTTTGTATTATTTAAATTAAACTTGGTCACTGTGTAAAATGATCAAATAGATCTCAATTTCTGAACAGAATTGGTAATGTTGTCATCCACCTTGAAATGTGGTGTCTACTTCTTTCAGCCACACGGGTATTAGAACGAACCGACTGTTAATGGCATGCGTATAAAGACATTTCAAATCAGTTTTCATGTTTATGCTGCATAAATCTGAAGTTATTGATACACAGTTTAGATTCAATCCCTGCAGTTAACTTGCTGACTTCTCCAGTTATTCATAGTTCAATATGATGCATCAAGTGTGTGCATAACGAGAGGGAGTTTGCTTCCCACATCTTGTGTTTACCCTACACCCAGACCCTGACACTTTTGAAACATCTCTATTGTTTCGTGCTGTCTCTCTGTGCTGTTTTCACCAAGATGAATCACTTCTACCCAACCTGCTACAGATTTCATCTGACAAAACACTCATTAAGAATCGCATGCATCAACATGCACTTCGCATCTCTCGTTATTTGGTTCTCCTGGATCTCTTTCATACGATAAAAGTTCACAGCAACTTGACTTGGAAAAGACAATCGCGTTCCTGTTCATTGTCCCAATTCAATCTACATTTCAATGCAGTTTAGGCAACAGACTCAAATTATTCTTTGAGATTTTATTATAGCGTCGATGCATATAAACAGACCATTGGACAGCTGTGATCATCCAAAGATAGCAAAATTGAAAATCGTCTATTACAACGACGAGAGTGGGATTCGAACCCACGAGTGCAGAACACAATGGATTAGCAGTCCATCGCCTTAACCTCTCGGCCACCTCGTCACGTAAGTGACGGGAACATTTGTCATTATGAATAAGTAAATTGCGTAAATTATGCTGAGCAGCAGATATTTCTCCCTGGTATTGGTGAAATGATAAATAGTACAGGACGGTTCCTAATAGTATCGTCTTACCTCTGAGTTGTGGGGCAAACAGACTCCCACTGTGACACTCTGCTCACAGTGATCTCAACAAAAATGAAGAAATGACGATGTAACAAGGTCTGTTGAATTCTGTGAAGATTTGAAGTCAACGGACTGAAGAGCCCGTGACAGCAGGAGGTGTAAAGTTGTCTGTGAGGAATTGTTTTCCAGACTGGAGGAGAGTGCATAGTGCTCAATGTCATTATTCAGAACACCTTTCTTCCACTCAGATATTTTTGACACGCACTTGTGTGCAGGACAGGCAATTTTGAAATCCTAAATAAGGCTAAACTGACAATTGAATTCAACAATGCAAAAACCCTTGATCTGTATCATTTTCCTGGGCCGTACGACACCAAGTCACTGTATGATCACAGCAACACAGTGAGCAAGTGTCAGAAGGAAAATGAGTGCAGTGCCAGAGCGCATGCTTGGAGCAGCAGTTGACACACGGGGAAGTGCACTTCCCACAACAGGAACACTTTCCAAACAGCGGACTGTGGTGGAAGTATTCAGAGGGGGTTTACACTTTGGAATTTGATGCCAGAGACACAATGGAGATCTGTTATTGAGTCTGTTCAGGATGAAGGTTTTAAGATTTCTACAGATGAAAAACAAAATAAAAGGCTCATGGGTTAGTGAAGGCAAAAGTTGAAGTTGCACATTTTTACATCTTTACAATGAGAAGCTCACCACTTGCCTCACACGGGGTCAGAACCACTGGTGAGGATGATTGTATAATCGCAGTGACCAGCCATGGAATCAGAGAAACTCGGTTTCCCAACCGTTAATGTACAACCTGGAATGTGGAGGTAAGCATTAATGTGTTGCTCCAGTGCTGCAGGTGACCAGTGCACGGTATCTCTGTGCCAGTATAGTGGGCTGCGCTCTGCCTAAGTTTTAAGTTTGAGCCTCACATGGAGCAGCTTCAATTTGTCGTGCTGAGGGGTACGGGTAGAAGGTGATATTGAGCAATGTCACGTTTATGGGAAAGTACCAGTTTTTGTGGATTGAGAAATGACCTTTTCAGGACAATGACACCTTGATCAACAAACATACTGCAAATACTTAAAACGTGAAGAGACGTGTGTGGAGGGAGAGCCGAAGGTGATTTTTCAGCAGACAGATGAAGTTTCCCATGTGCACTGCGTTAAATTCCAGGAAAATAGATGTTGATCTCTTTTCATGTTATGCAGTTTGTTGCAAACTCGCAATGGCCATTGTAATAATAATAAAAAAATAGACTGAACGCATAGGACCGTCTGAATATTGTATTCACTCTTAGTCTGAGCATCCTTCAGTTGGAATGGTATGCTGCTGAGCAGTACAGAGGGTTAAAAATACAAAAAAGACAGAGTAGACTTGGTGGTGGATATCAGAAAGCGTGAAATGCACCTAACGTCATGTGAATGTGGTCAAATCTTTAAGGTAGGTGTTGCGTCTCCAAATGACGATTCAATTGCCACTCATTAGGATGTAACTTCTGTCTGCAGTTATTTTACGACATCAGCCCCATTTACAATGCTTCACCTGGAATAATACGCTTTATCTTTCAAATCCAGGAACTTTTTATACTCAATTTTATTCAGCTGAACGTGTTCATGAAGTGTCTTTGTGTCTGAAAACAACCAAATCGAAATTAATCTACACCCACACTTTTCCTTTCTTTCAATGGTAAATTCCCTCCTTGTATATTTGTTCGTGTGTTTTATAAAACACTATGAAATCATAAATCTATGTTTTATTTCCAGAAAGTCATTCAGGAATGTAGCAACTTTATTGAGTGGAAGAAACTCTCATCCAATCTTTTCTTAATCATTCACTAATGGTTTTGAAGCTCCAACTAAAGTTGTTGATTCACTTAAAAGACGGAATTTCCCCGATTTAGTCACTTCAAACCACACGTTATGAGAAAATCCCATTTGTTTACTTTTAAACTTGAGTGTATCTGGTCCAGCTTTCTCACATGTCGTGAATAAACTCCGTCATTCTGTCCATAAAGCGGATGAAATCATTTCTATCCTTTCTGATGATTTTATGTCTTAGTACACCCCGTCGCTGGGCTT
>NW_025200827.1:0-6801 GCF_004010195.1 Chiloscyllium plagiosum | reverse complement strand
GGATAGGGAGGGGGTGTAGGGGGCAGGAGGAGGTGACAGTCGAGTTGTGGTGGTTGGTGTAAAGCCATGTGTACATTATCCCGATGGGTGCTGGATCAGTTGTGAACGGGCCTGGTACAATCCACTAACGTGTCGCCTTGTTTCCCTCTCCCCAGTGCGGAATGTCGTCCCATTGAGTCAGCGTTCCGGAACGTTCCATCCTCACGCTGCAAAGCACCGACCCACCTTCCCCTTGGAAGTGCCGATCGGGATGGTACCTCAGTGCTAACCGGGTATGTTGGAGCTAGGAGGGAAAATTCCGGCTTGCCTTGATCAACAAAATGGCCGCCCCATCAAACACTCCCAGGGACAGGGGGTTAGATACAGAGTAAAGCTCGCTCTACACTGTCCCACACTCCCAGGGACAGGGGGTTAGATACAGAGTAAAGCTCCCTCTACACTGTCCCACACTCCCAGGGACAGGGGGATAGATACAGAGTAAAGCTCCCTCTACACTGTCCCCACACTCCCAGGGACAGGGGGTTAGATATAGAGTAAAGCTCCCTCTACACTGTCCCCACACTCCCAGGGACACGGGGTTCGATACAGATTAAAGCTCCCTCTACACTATCCCCCACTCCCAGGAACAGGGGGTTAGATACAGAGTAAAGCTCCCTGTACACTGTCCCCCCACTCCCAGGGACAGGGGGTTAGATACAGAGTAAAGCTCCCTGTACACTGTCCCCCCACTCCCAGGGACAGGGACAGGCACAGGGACTTGATATGGAGTAAAGCTCTCTCTACACCCTCCCCTCCAGAACTCCCTGATCCCCCCTGGCCCCAGTCAAGAACAGGCCAGTGTGAGGTCCAGCCTGTTCTCCTGTCAGACCTGGGAAGGTTTGAGATAGCACCGAGGGAGGCCCTTTGGCCCATCGAGCTCCACGTGGGATTGAATCAAGCAAGCGCCATCCCACTTTCTCGGACGTGGCCCATGCCTTCCAGGTTACGGGGGCGGGGAGGGGTACTCTGGGTCAGCATTGGGACAGCAGCGTGTCTATCCCCTCTCTCTCTCTGCCTCTCATCGTCTTGTACACCTCTATCCAGTCACCTCTCACCCTCCTTCACTCCATGAGAAAAGCCCTAGCTCCCACAGCCTTGCTTCATAAGACCTGCCCTCCAGGCCAGGCAGCATCCCGGGAAATCTCTGCGCCCTCCAAAACTTCCACCTCCTTCCTCTATCGAGGCGACCAGAACTGAACACCATGTTCCAAGTGTGGCCTAACCAGGGCTCTATAGAGCTGCAGCATAACCTCGCGGCTCTTAAACTCAATCCCCCCGCTAATGAAAGCCAACACACCATACGCCTTCTTAACAACCCTGTCAACTTGGGGGGCAATATTGAGGGATCTATGGACATGGACCCCCCCCAAGATCCCTCGGTTCCTCCACACTGCCAAGAATCCAGCCTTTAACCCTGTATTCAGCACTCAAATTTGACCTTCCAAAATAAATCACTTCACACTTTTCCAGGCTGAACTCTAACTCCCACTTCTCAGCCCAGCTCTGCATCCTGTCAATGTCCTGTTGCAACCACCAACAGCCCTCCACACTGTCCACAACTCCACCAAACATCGTGTCGTCAGCAAACTTACTAGCCCACGCTTCCACTTCCTCATCCAGGTCGTTTATAAAAAATCATAAAAGAGCAGAGCTCCCAGAACAGATCCCTGCGGAACGCCCTGGTCACCGAGCGCCAGGATGGATACTTTCCATCTGCCACCACCCCCTCTCTTCGATGGGCCAGCCAATTCTATATCCGGGACGCCAAGACTCCCTGTATCCCATGCCTCCTTGCTTTCGGAATGACCGTACCAAGGGGAAGCAAGTCAATGCTAAAGTCTACATACACCACACCCACTGCTCTACATTTGTCAATGTGCAGGTGGGTTGGCCGTGCTAAATTGTCCCCGTAGTGCCCAGGGATGTGCAGGTTAGGGTGGATTGGCCGTGCTAAATTACCCCATTGTGTTACTTGCATTCGTCAGAGGAGAATGGGTCTGGGTGGGTTACTCTTCGGAGGGTAGGTATGGATGTGTTGGGCCGAAGGGCCTGTTTCCACTCTGTCGGGATTCTAATCTCATCTAATCGAGAGGGAGATGGGCCAAGTGCTGGTAAACGGGGAGGAGGTTAGGTTGGGATATCTGGGTCAGCATTGACGCTGGGGAGTTCGAGAGAGAGAGAGAGAGAGAGGGGGGGACCTGTTCGAGTGATTAACAATTCCAGCTTCCTTCGCCAGGGAGGATCGATAAGGAGACCCCTCCTTCACACCCAACCCCGAGAGAGGACATGGAGGTCAAAGGGTCCCTCACGACGACAGCGACGGGCAACCTCGGCGCTCTTGGTGAGTGTGGGCGACTGGGAATGTCCGAGACTGCAGGTGGGTGCGGTGGCATTGGCGAGGGCTCGGCCAGGCTGGAGTGGACAGAGCTAGGCCGGGCTGGAGAGGACAGGGCTAGGCCGGGCTGGAGTGGACAGGGCTAGGCCAGGCTGGAGAGGACAGGGCTAGGCCGGGCTGGAGTGGGGGGGCAGGGCTAGGCTGGCCTGGAGCAGGCAGGGCTAGGCTGGACTGGAGTGGGTGGACACGGTTAGGCCGGACTGGAGTGTACAGGGCTAGGCCGGGCTGGAGAGGACACGGTTAGGCCGGACTGGAGTGTACAGGGCTAGGCCGGGCTGGAGAGGACAGGGCTAGGCCGGGCTGGAGTGGACAGGGCTAGGCCGGGCTGGAGAGGACAGTGCTAGGCCGGGCTGAAGTGGGCAGGGGGAGGCCGGGCTGGAGTGGGCAGGGTTAGGCCGGGCTGGAGTGTACAGGGCTAGGCCGGGCTGGAGCGGGCAGGGCGAGGTCGGGCTGGAGTGGACAAGGCGAGGCCGGGCTGGAGTGGACAGGGCGAGGCCGGGCTGGAGTGGACAAGGCGAGGCCGGGCTGGAGTGGACAGGGCGAGGCCGGGCTGGAGTGGACAGGGCTAGGCCGGGCTGGAGTGGACAAGGCTAGGCCGGGCTGGAGCGGGCAGGGCGAGGTCGGGCTGGAGTGGACAAGGCGAGGCCGGGCTGGAGTGGACAGGGTTAGGCCGGGCTGGAGTGGACAGGGCTAGGCCGGGCTGGAGTGGACAGGGCGAGGCCAGGCTGGAGTGGACAAGGCTAGGCCGGGCTGGAGTGGACAAGGCTAGGCCGGGCTGGAGTGGACAGGGCTAGGCCGGGCTGGAGAGGACAGGGCGAGGCCGGGCTGGAGAGGACAGGGCGAGGCCGGGCTGGAGTGTACAGGGTTAGGCCGGGCTGGAGTGGACAGGGCGAGGCCGGGCTGGAGTGTACAGGGTTAGGCCAGGCTGGAGAGGACAGGGCTAGGCCGGGCTGGAGTGGACAGGGCGAGGCCGGGCTGGAGTGTATAGGGTTAGGCCGGGCTGGAGTGTACAGGGTTAGGCCGGGCTGGAGTGGACAGGGCGAGGCCGGGCTGGAGAGGACAAGGCTAGGCCGGGCTGGAGTGGACAGGGCGAGGCCGGGCTGGAGTGTACAGGGTTAGGCCGGGCTGGAGTGTACAGGGTTAGGCCGGGCTGGAGTGTATCGGGTTAGGCCGGGCTGGAGTGGACAGGGCGAGGCCGGGCTGGAGAGGACAGGGCTAGGCCGGGCTGGAGTGGACAGGGTTAGGCCGGGCTGGAGTGGACAGGGCTAGGCCGGGCTGGAGAGGACAGTGCTAGGCCGGTCTGGAGTGGACAGGGCTAGTCCGGGCTGGAGCGGGCAGGGCTAGTCCGGGCTGGAGCGGGCAGGGCTAGTCCGGGCTGGAGGGGGCAGGGCTAGTCCGGGCTGGAGGGGGCAGGGCTAGTCCGGGCTGGAGCGGGCAGGGCTAGTCCGGGCTGCAGAGGACAGGGCGAGGCCGGGCTGGAGCGGGCAGGGCTAGCCCGGGCTGGAGCGGGCAGGGCTCGGCCAGGCTGGAGCGGACAGGGCTAGTCCGGGCTGGAGTGGACAGGGCTAGGCCGGGCTGGAGAGGACAGGGCTAGGCCGGGCTGGAGTGGACAGGGTTAGGCCGGGCTGGAGTGTACAGGGCTAGGCCGGGCTGGAGAGGACAGGGCTAGGCCGGGCTGGAGTGTACAGGGCTAGGCCGGGCTGGAGAGGACAGGGCTAGGCCGGGCTGGAGAGGACAGAGCTAGGCCGGGCTGGAGTGTACAGGGCTAGGCCGGGCTGGAGTGGTCAGGGCTAGGCCAGGCTGGAGAGGACAGGGCTAGGCCAGGCTGGAGTGGACAGGGCTAGGCCGGGCTGGAGTGGACAGGGCTAGGCCAGGCTGGAGAGGACAGGGCTAGGCCAGGCTGGAGAGGACAGGGCTCGGCCGGGCTGGAGAGGACAGGGCGAGGCCGGGCTGGAGTGGACAGGGCGAGGCCGGGCTGGAGTGTACAGGGCTAGTCCGGGCTGGAGCGGGCAGGGCTAGTCCAGGCTGGAGCGGGCAGGGCTAGCCCGGGCTGGAGCGGGCAGGGCTCGGCCAGGCTGGAGCGGACAGGGCTAGGCCGGGCTGGAGTGGGCAGGGCTCGGCCGGGCTGGAGTGGACAGGGCTAGGCCGGGCTGGAGTGGACAGGGCGAGGCCGGGCTGGAGCGGGCAGGGCTAGCCCGGGCTGGAGCGGGCAGGGCTCGGCCAGGCTGGAGCGGACAGGGCTAGGCCGGGCTGGAGTGGGCAGGGCGAGGCCGGGCTGGAGCGGGCAGGGCTAGCCCGGGCTGGAGCGGGCAGGGCTAGGCCGGGCTGGAGCGGACAGGGCTAGCCCGGGCTGGAGCGGACAGGGCTAGGCCGGGCTGGAGCGGACAGGGCTAGGCCGGGCTGGAGCGCGCAGGGCTAGGCCGGGCTGAAGCGCGCAGGGCTAGGCCGGGCTGGAGCGGACAGGGCTAGGTCGGGCTGGAGCGCGCAGGGCTAGGCCGGGCTGAAGCGCGCAGGGCTAGGCCGGGCTGGAGTCGGGGACAGGACTAGGCCGGGCTGGAGTGGGGGGACAGGGTTAAGCCGGGCTGGAGTGGACAGGGCTAGGCCGGGCTGGAGTGGGGGGAACAGCGCTAGGCCGGGCTGGAGTGGGGTCTCAGGGCTAGGCCGGGCTGGAGTGGGGGCACAAAGCTAGGCCGGGCTGGAGTGAACAGGGCTAGGCCAGGCTGGAGCGGACAGGGCTAGGCCGGGCTGTAGCAGGCAGGGTTAGGCCGGGCTGGAGCGGGCAGGGCTAGGCCGGCAGGGTTAGGCCGGGCTGGAGCGGGCAGGGCTAGGCCGGGCTGTAGCAGGCAGGGTTAGGCCGAGCTGGAGCGGGCAGGGCTAGGCCGGGCTGGAGTGGGGTGGCAGGGCTAGGCCAGGCTGGAGTGGGGGGACAGGGCTAGGTCGGGCTGGAGCGGACAGGACTAGGCCGTGCTGGAGCATACAGGGCTAGGCCGGGCTGGGGTCAGGGGACAGGGCTAGGCTGGGCTGGGCTGGAGTGGAAGGGCTAGGCCAGGCTGGAGTTGGGGGACAGGGCTACGCCGGGCTGGAGTTGGGGGACAGGGCTAGGCCGGGCTGGAGTTGGGGGACAGGGCTAGGCTGGGCTGGAGCGGACAGGGTTAGGCCGGGCTAGAGAGGGGGGACAGGGCTAGGTGGAGCCGGGCTGGAGCGGACAGGGCTAGGCCGGGCTGGAGTGGGGTGGCAGGGCTAGGCCAGGCTGGAGTGGGGGGGAGCGGACAGGGCTAGGCCGGGCGGGAGTGGGGAGCACAGGGCTAGGACGGGCTGGAGCGGGGGGACAGGGCGAGGCCGGACTGGAGCGGGCAGGGCGAGGCCGGGCTGCAGTGGGGGGACATGGCTAGGCTGGGATGGAGTGGGTGGACAGGGCGAGACCGGGCTGGAGCGGGGGGACAGTGCTAGGCCGGACTGGAGTCGGGGGACAGGGCTAGGCCGGGCTGGAGCGGGAGGACAGGGCGAGGCCGGGCTGGAGCGGGAGGACAGGGCGAGGCCGGGCTGGAGCGGGCAGGGCGAGGCCGGGCTGCAGTGGGGGGACATGGCTAGGCCGGGCTGGTGCGGGTTAGGGCTAGGCCGGGCTGGTGCGGGTTAGGGCTAGGCCGGACTGGAGTCGGGGGGCAGGGCGAGGCCGGGCTGGAGCGGGCAGGGCTAGGCCGGGCTGGAGTAGGGGGACAGGGCTAGGCCGGGCTGGAGCGGGTTAGGGCGAGGCCGGACTGGAGTCGGGGGGCAGGGCTAGGCCGGACTGGAGCGGACAGGGCAAGGCCGGGCTGGAGCGGGCAGGGCTAGGCCGGGCTGGAGCGGACAGGGCTAGGCCGGGCTGGAGTCGGGGGGCAGGGCTAGGCCGGACTGGAGCGGACAGGGCTAGGCCGGGCTGGAGCGGGCAGGGCTCGAGCTGTTTGTCTGTCGGCGTTGACAGTGCCATGTTGTTACGCTGCAGGCTCCCAGCGGTACACCAGGGCCGTGAAGGTGAGTACGGACAGGGTGAAGGAGTTGGCAGAGCGACAGCGGGCCATCGAGGAGATGCTGAGGAGGAAGATGGCCGAGCTGAGGGAGCTCTGCCTGCAGGAAGCGGTGAGTGTGATGATCCCAACATCGTCCTGCTCCACACCCTGTGATCCATCCCCCCGGCCTCCCTGGGGCAGGGGAGGGGTTGGTGGGGTAGGATAGAGGAGGAATCTCCGGGAACGGCCTCGCGTTCCCCCCCCCCGCGCCATTATCGCCCCTCCCCTAGAGACACGATTCCCATCATCCCCTGCTCTTGGCCATCTTGCTGCCCCTCACAGAGTCACACCATCTGACAACACGGTGACCACCCCACGCGC
>NW_025200826.1:6299-6800 GCF_004010195.1 Chiloscyllium plagiosum | reverse complement strand
AACAAGACCACACCGACCCTCCAAATTGTAACCCTCCCAGATTCATTTCCTCCTGATTTACACACCGAACACTTTGGGCAATTTAGCACATCTTTTGCAATGTTGGAGGAGACCATAGCACCCGGAGGAAACTAACGCGACATGGAGAGAATGTGCAGACTCCACACAGACAGTCACCCAGGGTGGGCACCAAACCCGGATCCTTGACAGCAGTGCTAATCACTGAGCCACCGTGCCATCCTCCAATGTATTTGAAAATATTCATCCTTGTGATAGACATTTCCGCCCTGGGAAAAAGTCTCTGGAAAATCACCCTATCTATGCCTTTCACGATCTTGTACACCTCTATCAAGTCGCCTCTCATTCTTCACTCTCACAATCTTTCCGCATAAGGTATAGCGACAAGTGCCTCAGTGGTGAGCTCTGCAATTTCACAGCACAAGGAACACGGGTTCAATACCAGCCTGTCTGTGTGGAGTTTGCATATTTGCCCTCTACCTA
>NW_025200826.1:0-6190 GCF_004010195.1 Chiloscyllium plagiosum | reverse complement strand
TGCTGGGCCAAATTGCCTGTCCCCACCATGTGGGGAATCTAATCTAATCTAACATGCCCTTCAGTCCAGGCAGCGTCCGAGCAAATCTCTTCTGCACCCTCGCAAAGGCATCCACATCCTTCCACTAATGAGGTGACCAGACTGAACACAACATTCCAAGGGTGGTCTAACCAGAACTCTAGACAGTGTATAAATTCACGGCTCTTAAACTCAATTCCCCTCATAATGGAAAGAAGCACAGCATATGCCTTGTTAACAAACCTATCAACTCAGGTGGTATCATTGAGGACTCTTTGGACGTGGACCTCAGTATCCCTCTGCTCCTCCACATTGCGAGGACTCCTCCCTTTAACCTTGTATTCTGCATTCAAATACGACCTTCCAAACTGAACGAATTCAAATTTTTCCCGTTTGAACTCCATATGCCACTGAGACCAATTCTGCACCCTGTCAATGACCCATTGCAACCAACGACAGGCCATCACACTATCCACAACTCCAACAACCTTTGTGTCATCGGCAAAATTACTAACCCAATTTTCCATTTCCTCATACATGTCATTCATAGAAATCACAAAGTGCACAGGTCCAAGAATCAATTCCTACAGAATACCCCTCGTTACGAAACTCCTGGCTGCATAGATTCCGTCTCCAACCTCCCTCTGTCTTCTATGGGCCAGCTAATTCTGTATCTAGACACGCTGGTTTCCCTGTGTCCCATGCCTCCTTACTTTCTAAATGACCCTACAAAGGGAAACCTTATCAAACGCATTGCTAATATCCACTGCAGTACCATATCAATGTGTTTTGTCACATCCTCAAAGAAATCAATCAGGATTCTGAGGCATGACCTGCCTCTCGCCAAGCTATGCTTCCTATTTCTATTCTAATGATGATTTTGCAAGTAATCATAACTCCAGTTTCTCGGAATCCTCTCGATAACCTTGTGCTCCAACGATGTAAAACCGATTGGTCAGTAATTCCTAGGGCTATTCCTTTCTTGAACAAGGGAATAACATTTGACACATTCCATTCATCTGGCACTACTCCAGTTTACAGTGAGGACACAACTATCATCACCAAACATGTAGCAACCTCTTCCTTCGCTTCCTGCATATAACCAAAGATATATTCCATCTGCTCCAGGGGTTTTATACATCCTTGTGTTTTTCAAAATTTTTAGAATATTTTCTTTCCAAACATCAACCTGTTCTAGCATTTCAGTCTGTTTCATGCTCTCCTCAGAAATGTTAACGTCCCTCCCAGTACTGAATACCGCAGCAAAGTATTCATTATAAACGTCACCTATTTCCTCTGACACCAGAAAAAGATTCCCTCCAGTACTTGTAATCATTCCTACCCGGACACTGGCTATCATCGTGTTCCTCACATAAGTGTATAAGACCTTAGACTTTTCCTTTATTCTAAACGTTAATTTTTTCCATTCTCCCTTCTAACTGTCCTAAATCAATTCTTCAGTCCCTTCTCCTCTAACTTGAAACCCTCTTAAGCACTATCTAATCCTTGCCTCCCCAAAATTTAGTAAGCTTCCTTATTGTTCTGGACTAAATGTCATCCCTTGTCACCCAAGGGTCTTTCATACTACCATCCCTTCCTTGCCTCAGTGGGAAAAACGTATCCAGCACTATCAGCATGTACACCCTAAATAGCGTTAACATTTCTGTTGTGCATTTCCCTGAGAACATTTGTTCCCAATGAAGGTGTCCCAGTTCCTGCTCAATAGCGTTGTATTTACCCCATCCCAAGTTAAATACTTTCCCCTACTCTCTGCTCCTATCCTTCTCCATGAATATCTTAAAGGTCAGGGAGTTGCGATCACTATCACCGAAATGCTCTCCCACTGGCAGATCTGACACTTAACGTGGTTCGTTACCAAGCACCAAATTCAATATGGCCTCCACGCTCTTTGGCCTATCTACATATTGTGTCAGGAACCCTTCCTGGACACACCTGACAAAAACAGCTCCATCCAAACTATTTGAATGAAGTAGGTTCCAATCAATACGAGGGGAAAGTGAGGACTGGAAAAGCAGGATATCGGAGTCGAACAGTGTGGTGCTGGAAAATCACAGTCTGTCAGGCAGTATTGAAGACCAAGAGCGTTTCGAGCATAAGCTCTTCATCAGGAATCGGAGTGGTGCAATGGTGCTGAGAGATAAATGGGATGGGGTGGGAACGGGAGCAAGGTAGCTGGGATTGCGATAGCTAGATGAAGACGGGGGTGATGGTGAAATTCCGAGATGTTGGGGAGGAAGATGGATACCTAGGATAGTTCAAGGGAAGGTGCTGAGTTGGAAGATTCGATCTGGTATAGGTGTAGGGAGGGGATTTGGGGGGACTGGTGAAATCCACATTGACCCCGTTTGATTGGAGTGTCCAAAGGTGAAAGATGAGGCTTCTTCCTACTGGCGTCGGGTGGCGAGAGTTCGATGGTGGAGGAGGCCCAGCATGTCTTTGGTGAAGTGAGTGGGGGGTGGAGTTAAAGTATTCGGCACAGGGAGGTGGCATTGATTCATGTGTGTGTACCAGTCATGTTCTCTGAAAGGTTGCACAAGTGGTCGTCCTGTCTCCCCGATGTAAAGGAGACCAGATTAAGAGCAACAGAAACAGTAGACGAGACAAGTGGAAGTGCAGGCAAATGGCTGACAGATGTGGAAGGATCCTTTGGGGCCTTGAACGGAGATGGGGGGAGATGTGAGCACAAAGTTTGCATTTCCTGCTGTGGCAGTTGAAGCTGCCGTGAGTGCAGTGTGGGTTGGTGGGGGACGTGGACCAAACTCAAGCCACTCGACACCAGCAGGAAGAATGCCTCATCTTTCGCATTGGTACACTCAAACCACGCGGAATCAATATGTATTTCACCAGTTTTCTCATTTCTCCGACCTCCACCTTATCCCAGATTCAACCATCCAAGTCACCACTGCACTCTTGAACTGTCCTGCTTGAACATCTTCCTTCACACCTATCTATTCTACACTCCAACCTATCAACTTCATCCCCACCTTCATCTAAATATCCCATCCCCAGCTTCTTTTCCCCAATTCCTACCACCTCCCATTTTTCTCGCAGGCTTCTTGAGGACCCTCACATTCTTGATGAGGAGCTTCTGCTCGAAACGGTGACTCTCCTGCTCCTAAGATGCTGCTTGACAGGCTGTGCTTTCCAGCACGACATTTTTCAACTGCAATCAATATTAGTGAAGTTAAAGTTAAACATGACAACAACTTGATTACTTCCACATATTTTCAAAATCTGCCTCCCAGTCTGCTCTTCCGTATCTCTGTTGCTATTAGGAGGCCTGTCGAAAAATCTCAATAAAGCGACTGATCCTTTCCTGTTCCTGACTTCTACCCATACTGACTCTGTAGACAAATCTTCCTTGACGCCCTCCCTTTCTGAAGCTGTGATACTATTCCTGATTAGCGATGCCGCACTTCCACCTCTTTTACTTTTTCCCCCACCCCATTACTTTTGAATCATCTATGCTTCACCACATCCAACAACCATTCTTGCCCCTATAATATCCAAATCTATGAAATTACCAGAACATCATATTCCAAGTACTGATTCATGTTCTGACTTCATCACCCTTATTCTTGATATTTTTGCATTAACATAGGTACACTTCAATCCATCACACTGACTGCAAAATTGCAATAGCAAATACCTATCCCTCTTCACAGACTCTCTGCTTGCTGTAGCTTACTGATCACTATATACTCTATCATCTGATCCATATCTCAGGTTCCCATGCCCTTTCTAATATGGTTCAAACCCACCGGAAATGCTCGATCAAAACTACCACCCAGGGTATTGGTGCATCTCCAATTGAGTTGCAATCCATACTTCTTATAAATGCCCCACCTTTCCCAGTAGGTATCCCAATGATTCACAGATCTGAAGCTCTCCATCCTACACTAGCTCTGCAGCCACTTGTTCATCTGCACTCGCTTTCTGTTCCTAGCCTGACTCGCACTTGCCAACATTGGCAATCCTAAGATTACTACTCTGCTCGTCCTGCCTTGCAGCTTCCAAGCTAACTCAATATATTACCTATTCAGGTCCTCTTGCCTTTCCCTGCCTGTGTCATTTTTACCGGTATGTACCACGACTTCTGATGCTCTCCTTCCTCCTTCCGAAACCTGTCGGCGCATTCAGAAATATCCCTGACCCTGGCAGGTGCGAGGCATCAATCGCCTATTCACGAGATAAATCTTCAAGAGGAAAGCTAAGGTCCCCGGTACTTGCACTTGCTGCAAAAAGTTTCTAACAAACAATTCAGAATAAAGGTGGACAGGTCAGCAGCAACTGTGACACGGTTTTAAAAGAAATGGTTACAGGGTGACTGGCAGCATTGTTTGAAATAAACTGTTACTCTCTGGATTGCAAGAGAGTGCCAACGAATTTGGGGGAACCACCAATGTGGCACCTGTCTGCAAGAAGCGAGCGAGACAGAAAGCAGGAACTTATTGCTCATTTAGCTTGACAGTCTTTGCCGGGAACTCGCTAATATGTGTTATTATGGGAAGAATTGCATGACATTGCAAAACGTTTCATGCAATCAGAGTCAGCATAGTTTTGCGTGAAGATAATTAAGTACAGTTATTAGCTTGGAATGAGGATTTGTTAACACACAAAAGACGGAGAGTCCGGGTTAATGTGGTTGTATCGTGTTAAAAAGTTGTATCTAGTGCACTCCCACAAATATTAGTCCTAAGTCATCAGTTTTTTACAACCTATACGAATGAATTGAAGATGGGAGCTGAGTACATTATTTATCCGAAATTGAGGATGATGCAAACATATGTGGGAGAGTATGCTGCATTGAGGTTGTAAACAATCTGAGTGGGGATTTCAATAAGGTCAGTGAGTAGATAATTGGCAGAGGGAGTTTATTTTAAATATATGTTTGAGGTCACGCACATTGGTACTATCAGTCAAAAGGTGGGCTGCTATTGAATCGAGAGAAGTCAAATCAAAGTGCAGTCCAAAGGGATTGGTGTATTCTGGTGTAATAAATATAAAGTTAGGTTGCAAATCTAAAGTTAGATTTATTTTAAAGTAACAGCCTTCATAACAATTTGGAGGCTTGTCCAGGAGAATTGTTACAACGTGGAAGTTGAACCCTTCTGCTAACTAAAACCAAAGATAACTCATAATTTCCACTATTTAGAGAAAGAAAAAACAATATATATTATCCTAGCTCGAATCATAAACACGAAAAAAAATTGGCAATAAAACAAACACTCTTGCCCCAAAGGAATTGCTATCCTTTCGCTGAACACAATTCTAATAATATGCTATTCCAATAACACAATTAATGAGAATGGCAAATGAGCTCAATCTCTTAAAATCCATACCGCTAATCTTCTCCGATTCCTTTAACCTTTCTTCCTCGTTTTCCCGAATCTGTTTTCTGCTCCTTGATCGCCTTCTGTCTTTTTTACTGCGAGTGTTTTTACATGAAAAGAATCATGTTGATTGAGAGTTCCTTCTGATTCAAGAAATTTTTTGTTTGATGGGCAGCTGCTCTCTGGCTTGATGGAAATTGCTCTGAAAAATGTTTCAAAATGTCTGTGTTTTATTATGCCCCAATGTTGTTCTGTCTTATTGTTTCGATGTTGTTAATACAACCAATGCACACTCAATGAGGTTTTAGTTTCCTGGACGTAATTTAAACAATCCGTTAAACTTGATTTGCTGTCTAAACAGCAACCAAAACGCAGGTGTCATTTTAACAGCTAATACTTACCTGCATCTATTTTGGAACTGATTGTCTCTTAGCTGTTAGGTTTTGGCAGCTATGGCTGTACTTTAAATTTGCTTTAACATTCAGAAAACACTCCTCTCTTAAATTGAACATAAACTCTTTCAATTTTGCAACAGTCGGCAGGCTTGAGGGTTTGAATAGGATATCCCGTTATTATTTCTTACGTTCTCATACTCTGTGTTTGGGAAGTGACTTTTCTAAATCGAAGTTGTGTTGTGCAATGCTACATTCAGACAAAGAAGAGGATTTGGTTGAGCTAACCCTGGGTGAGTTACGTGGGCGCTATGTGGAGTGAATCTGGGCCTGCAGCATGACCAAGGTCTGGAGCAAAAGTAGCAGAGAGGGGAAGCTTGCCAGAAGGGAGCGGGGCGGTGCTTTTTCTAACCCAACCCTGGATTT
>NW_025200825.1:2952-6799 GCF_004010195.1 Chiloscyllium plagiosum | reverse complement strand
GAGGGGATGTCAGAGGAAGGTTCCTGACGCAGAAAGTTGTGAATGCATGGAATGCGTTGTCAATGGTAATGGTGGAAGCAGAGTAATTAGGGACATTTAAGCGACTGCTGGACATGCACATGGATAGCAGACAGCTGAGGGGTGTGTAGCTTAAGTTATTTGATTTTACATTGGGATTAATGCTCGGTACCACGTCCTGGACCAAAAGGCCTACTTTTCTATTTTCAATGTTCCATTAAAAGTGGTAATGAAATAACTTTAGTGAGCGCAATTAATGAGAATCCCAAAGCCTTTTGTTAAGATATAAGAAGCAAGCGGGTAACTGGAGAAACGATTGGTCCACTAAAGGATAAGGAAGGAAGGCTGCATTTTGAACCTGAGAAGATGTGTGAAACTCTGAATAATTACTTGGCATCAGTGTTCACTGAGGAGAGGGACATGATGAATGTTTAAATTAGAGATAGAAGTTTAATTACTCTGGATCACGTTCACATAAGTAGGTAAGATACTTATGTTTGGTGGGATAGAGTTTATTAAGGTGGACAAATCCACAGAACCGGGTGGGATCTATCCCAGGTTGCTGAGGGAGGCAAGAGAGAAAATACCTAGGCGCTGACAGCTATCTTTGTAACATCCTTAAACTCAGGTGAAGTGCTGGAGGATTGGAGAATTTGCTTGTGTTGCCCTCCTGTACAAAAGGGGGTGTAGGAACATTTCGGTTAACTACAGACCAGTGAGCCTGACGTCAGTGGTAGGAAAGTTGCTGCAGAAGGTTCTCAGGGGTAAAATCTATTTATATTTGAAACGGAATGGACTTAGCAGTGATAGGCAAAATGGTTTTGTACTGGGTGATCGTGCCTTACCAACTTACTCGAATTCTTCGAGTAAGTCAACGCCTTGATATATGAAGGAAGGGCTGTAGATGTCATTTACATAGACTTTGACAAGGCGATTGATAAGGTTTCCATGGTAAACCAACGGAGAAAGTGAAGTCACATTGTGTGCAGAGTGCTCTAGGTTTGTGGATAAAGAACTGGTTGAAAAACCAGAGACCGAGAGTAGTAGTTGAAAGGAGTTTCTCAAAATGGAGAAACGTGACGAGTGGTGTTCCACAGGGATCAGTACTGTCTCCAGTGCTGTTTGTGATGTACATAAATGATCTGGAAAAGGGCACTGTTGGTATAATCAGCAAGTTTGCAGATGACACGAAGATTGGTGGAGGAGCAAAAAATATAGGACACTGTGAAAGAATACAGGCGAATATAGATAGACTGGTGGGTTGGAAGAGAAATGGTGGATGGAGTTTAATCCAGGCAAATGTGAGATGATGCATTTTGGGAAGTGTAATTTTAGAGCGAATTATAAATTAAACGGAATAGCATTGTGAAAAGTTGATGAGCAGAGAGATCAGGGAGTGCAAGTCCATTGTACCCTGAACGTCGCTCACAGGTGGATGGATTGGTCAAGAAGGCATATAGTATGCTTGCCTTCATCGGACGGGGTATTGAGTATAAGAACTGCCAGGTCTGTTAAAATTGTACAAGACATTGGTTCGGCCGCATTTGGAATACTGTGTACATTTCTGGACTCAACCTTACAAAAAAGATGTGGAGGTTTTGGAGAGGGTACAGGCAAGGCTTATGAGGATTTTGTCTAGTAGGGAAGGTGTTAGCTATGAAGAGCGGTTGAGTAGGTTAGGATTGTTTTCATTTGAAAAAAGGAGATTGAGGCGAGACCTTATAAGGTCTATATAATCAAAAAAGGTATAGACAGGGTAGATCGAGATAAGCGTTTTCCGAGAGTGAAGGATTCAGTAATGAGAGGTCACGCTTTCAAGATGAGAGGTGAAACGTTTAAAGGGGATACTCGCGGCAAATACCTTACACAGAAGATGGTAGGTGTCTGGAACGCGTTGCCAGCAGAGTTAGTAGAGGCAGGCACGTTAGATTCATTTCAGATGCGTCTCAACAGATAAATGAGTACATGGGGAGCAGAGGGATACAGATGCTTAGGAATTGGGCGACAGATTTACACGGTGGATTTGGATCGGCTCAGGCTTGGAGCGCAAAGGCGTCCAGGGCTGTAAATTTTCTTTGTTCTCTTTGTTCTATCCAGGCTACTCTTATACCTCAAGACCTCCAGTCTCTTTCTCATCATTGCAAATGTTTTGCCCCCTTTCTGGTTTATAACATTCTTCGTATATCAGGGCAACACGAATTGTACACAGGACTACAAATTTGTCCTTACTGTCCTCTTGTACAGGCACAGCATCATGTCCCAATTACTATATTCACTGCTCTGTCTGATGAAGGTAATCGTACCTACTGCCTTCCACACCACCCTGCCCACGTGTAAATCCAGCTCTGATTATTCTAAAAAAAGGCAACACTTCATATTTAACGGCAGGAAGCTCCACCTGCCCATCCTCGTCCTACTGGCGCAGTTAATCATGATCTCATTTTCCTTTTAAATGACCATCTTCACTGCCATTTTACCAGCAATTTGGTGTCATCTACAATGTTACCATCCATCCTTTGTATATTCTCATCCAAATCATTTCTCAAAAAAACAAACAATAGTGGCCCCAGCACTGGTCTTGTGGCACACCGCTAGTCACAACAAATCTCTCCCTGCACCATCTGTCTCCTACTTTAATTTAGAAACAGTTCCTGATCCCCTGTGATCTAACCTTATTAACCAGGCTACCATGTGGCATCTTGTTGGGTCTCACGAAGTTTCACGTAGAAAACCTATGCTTGAACAGGTCCTGGGTGTTTATTTAACATTGTGCATTTTCTAAATTCTGGCACTTCCTTTTCTGTAATGTAGCCGCATTCCAAAACATCACTGCATCGATTTATTTCCCTAATTTCCCCACCTTCCATGTCTTCCTACAGAGTAAATGCTGACGCGATATTTTCATGGGGTATCTCGCCCATTGAGCAGGAAGTGGCTCTAAGGCATCGGAGTGGGCTGAGGTCGATTCTTTGTGAGTAGTGAGAACCCAGAATAGTCAGAGACAGATATCCTGAGTTGTTGAACCGTTAACTGTGTTTCTGTGCTCACACTTTTACCAGATTGTCGATAATGCCTTAGATTTTTACTGTTTCTTCTTTACTTTTCTGCTTTATATCAAGATTCTGTGTTTTTTTGAGGGGTGAGGAGAATTTTGTGCCTAAGCTTGCGTCATATATGGCGACTTGTACAGTTTCTCTGTCTTCATGTGAGTACATGTGACAATAAACCTCATAAACTTAATCCATCTCATATGTGTCCACACAAAGATGGCTGTGCAAGTTTTTAGGAGCCCTATTCTCTCTCTAGATTTTCTTTGCCCTTAATACAATAATATAATCTGTTTGAATTCTCCTTAACCTTAACAGCTGTCTCATGCCCCGTTTTACCCTCCTGATTTCCCTGGTAAGTATATTCCAACACACATTACGCTCAAGGGATTCCATTGATCCCTGCTGCCAATACGTGACATATACTTGCTTGTTTCCCCTTGACCAGACACTCAATAACCGCCATGCCCTGATCCCTATTCCTGCTAACATTGCTGTTCACACGAACAACACCATGCTATCCCTGAACTCTCACTATCTCGCTTTGAAAGACTCCAACTTGCCAGATGTCCTTTTAACTGCGAACAGCTTCTCCAATCAGCTTTAGAATCTTTCTGGCAAATATTATCACAATTGGCTTTGCTCTCATTTAAGATGTTAACTTGTGGACTAGGCTCATCCTTTACCAGAACTATTGTCAAACTAATAGAATTACAGTCACCCATTTTAACAGCTGAACCGCATGCTCTGCCTTAATTCCCAAGAGGAGATAAAGGTGATGT
>NW_025200825.1:0-2837 GCF_004010195.1 Chiloscyllium plagiosum | reverse complement strand
TTCTGTTGTTTTGCGAGTGAATCCATTGAAATGAGGATCAAAATGCGTCTCCTCATTCTCTCACTCTCTCTTTTTGGCTCTCCATCTTGTGTTCTAAGTGATGTCATGCCCGCCTCTGCTGTACGCCCCATGCCACTGCACAAGCAGCAGCTTTGTTTGGAAAAGCCCTCACAGACAGTGAATCCCTCACATTTGAATTGAATTGGCTTAAATGACACGTACACTTTAATGAATGCAGTGGCAACATTGCAATGGCTTCACTTATGGCGCCATCTTAGGTACAAGAAATCTACGTCTAGATTCTTACGTATTTTGTCCAAAAATGAAAGAATGAGAACTGAAAGTCCAGAGGAAGAGTAATAGGGAAACAAAATGAACAAACACGAATTACAGTCCCTTACACACCAGTCTGTGCCAGCAAAGAGTCTCCAGACTGCACCGGGCCCATTCTCCACACTGGGACGGGCCCTGTTTCCAGACTGCACTGGCACCAGTATCCGGAGTGCATCGAGTCCAGTTTCCAGACTGTTCCAGACCTAGTCTTTTGTAAATATGGGACCCAGTCTCCAGAATTCCACAGGCCTAGTCGCAAGACAGCAATGGGACCAGCCTCCCGGCGGCACCGTTCCAGTCTCCATACCACACCAGGCTTAGTTTCCAGAACGAATCTGGCCCAGTATGCAGTCCTCACTGGGCTCAGTATCCAGACACTACCGAGTCCTGTCTCCAGGTATCACCGGGCTCAGTAGTCAGACAGTGCCGGGCCCAGTCTCCAGACCACACCGGGGCAAGTGTCCAGACTGCATCGACCACAGTCTCCTGGCCAAACCGTGCTCAGTCTCCAGGCCGCAATGGGACCAGTTCGCAGGCTGCATCGGTCCGAGTATCCAGACTGTACCAGAACTAGTGAACGGACTACACCGCCCTAGTCTCCATAGTTCCCCAGCTCCAGTGGACACACAGCACCAGGCCCAGTCTCCAGGCAGCCCCTGGCACAGTCTCCACACTATACCAGGCCCAGTCTCCAGACCATACAAGGCCCAGTCTCCAGACTGCATCGGGCCCATTCTCCAGGCCGCACCAAGTTCAATATCTAGTTTGAAGTCGGCCCAGTATCAAGGCCACACTGTGCTTTCTCGAGGCCTCCCGTCCCCGCGACAGCCCCCTGTCTGCGACTCACTTCCTCCATTCCCATCGGAGGAATTTTAAAATTTTTAAAGTTTGTGAAGAAGAAGTCTCTCCAGAAAACAGAACAATAAAGGTAGATATAAAGAGTGGGCAGAGCAGAGAAGCTCCGGATGGAACATTCTGACTCTACCACCATCTTTAGGATGTTTGTGTCCTTCTTCGAAGAATGACTTTGGAGACTCAACGCAGTTTTTTCCAATTCCTTGCAATGCTGTCTCTTAGTAAAAGGTTATGGGCATGTCTATTGCTGGCCCATATGCTGACATTGGGTTTATTTTAGGACTTTACAATACATTCTCACTAGAAATTGGAAAGGATATCAAAAAATATTGAAAGTTAGAGAAAGTGGTTGAAAATCCATCTCAACTTTTTCCACTGTGCTTCACTGAGAGTAGCCTGAATACACTTGTACAGCTGTGGTCTGCATAGCTCGTGACGCACGACAGATATCTCGCCCGGGTTTATAGAGCAATGCACTGCTGTGGTCTGCATAGCTGCCAGTGTTGGACAGATATCTAGTGTGTCTGGATGAATGCACTGCTAAGGTGCGGATAGCTCCCAACGATACACGCATATCTAGTCCGCGTTTATAGATTAATGCACTGGCGTGGTCTGCACATTTTTGCACACTCGGCAGACTGCTGGGTTAGACTGAGCAGAGCTCCAACTTCACACTGTGCTGAACAGATATCTCCTCTCAGTTAATGGTTCTCTCTGTTGGATTGAGAATAAGTTCTCACTAACTATTTCAGCTGATCTGGCAAAGGATTTAGTTCTCATTCTTGTGATTAGATACTCCATCCCTCACTCGATTAATGTTGCACTGTGACCATGCACATTACATCATGATCGTGAAAGCCCACTGTGCAGGCCTCTTCATTCTGAAGCAGTAAGCCATTCACATTGTCCTCGAGTCTCCACGTCAAAAGAAAGGATGGCCAACGGGATAAAGGCCGCCCCTTGATACACAGCACAAAACATACATTCCCAGCACTCCCCACCGCCATCCAAGCCAAAAAAATGTCCGGTGTGTACTGAGAGCAACTGGGCCACTGAGAACATCAGGGAGCAGACTTTCAAGGAGATTGAGCAACACTTCCCATTTGTGAACGACAGCATGAATCCTCAAGTACACACGGATCACGAAGTCCTGTAATCTCTCCACATTTATAGATATATAGCTTGTTATTCTTCCTGTAAAAGTAACAGGTTCACAGTTACTCACGTTATATTCCTGGTGCCAAAATGTCATCCATTGTTTATCCAATTAGAGATACTGCATCGCCTCCTGCCATCTTAATTTCCTGCCTATCTTAGTTAGAATACTTTTGTTAAATCTTTCGAAAAGGTTGATATTAGTGGCAAATAACTGAGGCTCAAGCACAGGTCACTACAGTCGTTAATTTATGTCAAACTGATAGAGACTGATTTATCCCTAATTTAGCCCAGCTCCCAGCTCAGTAACCAGTTCTTCCAGTATTCCTATGTAGCAGTTTTGCAAGGCTGAATATTCCCTTCCATGTCCCATGTAACAGACATGAGAGATTAAAGGTCTGGTTCAATTGCTGAGTAAAAGACTCGAACGGCCGAATGGCCTCATTCTGTTCCTGTTTAAATTTTCTCATGGTCTGCATGGCTTCTTTTAGTAT
>NW_025200824.1:3034-6797 GCF_004010195.1 Chiloscyllium plagiosum | reverse complement strand
CTGTTAGTGCCCACACCCCCTGACACGGGGATCGGTTAGTGCCCACATCGCCTGACACGGGGATCTGTTAGTGCCCACACCCCCTGACACAGGGGATCTGTTCGTGCCCACACCCCCTGACACAGGGGATCTGTTAGTGCCCACACCCCCTGACACGGGGATCTGTTAGTGCCCACACACCCTGACACGACGGATCTGTTAGTGCCCACACCCCCTGACATGGGGATCTGTTAGTGCCCACACCCCCTGACGCGTGGATCTGTTAGTGCCCACACCCCCTGACACGGGGATCTGTTAGTGCCCACACCCCCTGACACAGGGGAACTGTTAGTGCCCACACCCCGTGACACAGGGATCTGTTAGTGCCCACACCCCCTGACACAGGCATCTGTTAGTGCCCACATTCCCTGACACAGGGGTCTGTTCATGCCCACACCCCCTGACACGGGGATCTGTTAGTGCCCGCAACCCCTGACAGGGGCATCTGTGAGTGCCGACAAGTCCTGACACGGAGATCTGTTACTGCCCACACCCCGTGACACAGGGATCTGTTAGTGCCCATACCCCCTGACACGAGGGATCTGTTCGTGCCCACACCCGCTGACACGGGGATCTGTTCGTGCCCACACCTCCTGACACGGAGATCTGTTAGTGCCCACACCACGTGACACAGGATCTGTTAGTGCCCACACCACCTGACACGGAGATCTGTTAGTGCCCACCCCCCCGACACAGGGGTCTGTTATTACCCACACCCACTGACACAGGGATGTGTTAGTGCCCACATCCCCTGACACAGGGATGTGTTAGTACCCACATCCCCTGACACATGGATCTGTTAGTACCCACACCCCCTGACTCGGGGATCTGTTAGTGCCCACATCCCCTGACACGGGGAACTGTTAGTGCCCAAACTCCCTGACACAAGGGATCTGTTAGTGCCCACATCCCCTGACACGGGGTTCTGTTAGTGCCCACACGCCCTGACATGGGGATCTGTTAGTACCCACACCCCCTGACTCGGGGATCTGTTAGTGCCCACTCCCCGCCCCCGACAGGGAGATGTTAGTGCCCACCCCCCGACACGGACATCTGTTAGTGCCAGGCCCACTTGACACGGGGATCTGTTAGTGCCCATACCCGCTGACACGAGGGATTAGATTAGATTACATTACAGTGTGGAAACAGGCCCTTCGGCCCAACAGGTCCACACCGACCCGCCGAAGCGCAACCCACCCATACCCCTACAGTTACCCCTTACCTAACACTACGGGCAATTTAGCATGGCCAATTCACCTGACCTGCACAAATTTGGACTGTGGGAGGAGACCGGAGCACCCAGAGGACACCCACGCAGACACGGGGAGAACGTGCAAACTCCACACAGTCATTCGCCTGAGGCGGGAATTGAACCCGGGTCTCTGGCGCTGTGAGGCAGCAGTGCTAACCACTGTGCCATCGTACCGCCCACGGGGATCTGTTAGTGCCCATAAACCCCTGACACAGGGATCTGTTAGTACCCACACCCCCTGACACAGGGATCAGTTAGTGCCCACACCCCCTGACACAGGGACCTGTTAGTGCCCACACCCCGTGTCACGGGATCTGTTAGTGCCCACACCCACTGACACAGGCATCTGTTGGTGGCCACACCCCGTGACACAGGGATCTGTTAGCGCCCACACCCCGTGACACAGGGATCTGTTAGTGCCCACACCCCCTGACACGGGGATCTGTTCGTGCCCACACCTCCTGACATGGAGATCTGATAGTGCCCACACCACGTGACACAGGATCTGTTAGTGCCCACACCACCTGACATGGAGATCTGTTAGTGCCCACCCCTCCGACACAGGGGTCTGTTAGTGCCCACACCCACTGACACAGGGATGTGTTAGTGCCCACATCCCCTGACACAGGAATGTGATAGTGCCCACATCCCCTGACACGAGGGATCCGTTATTACCCACACCCACTGACACAGGGATGTGTTAGTGCCCACATCCCCTGACACAGGGATGTGTTAGTGCCCACATCCCCGACACAGGGATCTGTTAGTGCCCACACCCCCTGACACAGGGACCCGTTAGTGCCCACACCCCGTGTCACGGGATCTGTTAGTGCCCACACCCCGTGTCACGGGATCTGTTAGTGCCCACACCCCCTGACACGGGCATCTGTTAGTGGCCACACCCTCTGACACAGGGATCTGTTAGTGCCCACACCCCCTGACACGGGCATCTGTTCGTAGCCACACCCCCTGACACAGGGATCTGTGAGTGCCCACACCTCCTGACACGGAGATCTGTTAGTGCCCACACCCCGTGACACGGGATCTGTTAGTGCCCATACCTCCTGACACGAGGGATCTGTTAGTGCCCACACCCCCGACACAGGGATCTGTGAGTGTCCACACCACCTGACACGATGGACCTGTTAGTGCCCACACCGTCTGACACGAGGTTCTGTTAGTGCCCACACTCCCTGACACGAGGCTCTGTTAGTGCCCGCACCCCCTGACATGAGGGATCTATTAGTGCCCACACCCCTGACATGAGGATCTGTTAGTGCCCACATCCCCTGACACGAGGGACCTGTAAGTGCCCACATCCCCTGACACGAGGGACCTGTAAGTGCGCACAACCCCTTACACGAGCTATCTGTTAGTTCCCGCACCCCCTGACACGAGGATCTCTTAGTGCCCGCACTCCCTGACACAGGGATCTGTTAGTGCCCGCACCCCCTGACACAGGGATCTGTTAGTGCCCACATCCCCTGACACGAGGGATCTATTAGTGCCCACACCTCCTGACACAGAGATCTGTTTGTGCCCACAATCCACTGACACGGGGGATGTGTTCGTGCACACACCCCCGACACAGGGATCTGTTCGTGCCCAAACCCCCTGGCTCAGGGACCTGTTAGTGCCCACATCCCCTGACACAGGAATCTGTTAGTGCCCACATCCACTGACACGAGGGATCTGTTAGTGCCCACGGCCCCTGACACAGGGATATGTTAGTACCCACACCCCCTGACTCGGGAATCTGTTAGTGCCCACCCCCCCACCCGACAGGGAGATGTTAGTGCCCACCCACTGACACAGAGATCTGTTACTGTCCCCCACCGACACGAGGATCTGTTAGTGCCCGCACCCCCTGACACAGGGATCTGTTAGTGCCCACATCCCCTGACATGAGGGATCTGTTAGTGCCCACACCTCCTGACACAGGGATCTGTTAGTGCCCACACCTCCTGACACAGGGATCTGTTTGTGCCCACAATCCACTGACACGGGGGATCTGTTCGTGCCCACACCCCCGACACAGGGATCTGTTAGTGCCCACACCCCCTGACTCAGGGACCTGTTCGTGCCCACACCCCGTGTCACGGGGATCTGTTAGTGCCCACATCCCCCGACACAGGGATCTGTTAGTGCCCACACCCCCTGACTCAGGGAACTGTTAGTGCCCACATCCCCTGACACGGGGATCTGTCAGTGCCCATATCCGCTGACACAGGGATCTGTTAGTACCCACACCCCCTGACACAGTGATCTGTTAGTGCCCACATCCACTAACACGAGGGATCTGTTAGTGCCCACAACCCCTGACACGAGGGATCTATTAGTGCCCGCACCCCCTGTCATGAGGGATCTGTTAGTGCCCACACCCCGTGACACAGGGATGTGTTAGTGCCCACACCCCCTGAAACTGGGATCTGTTAGTACCCACATCCCCTGACACAGGGATCTGTTAGTGCC
>NW_025200824.1:0-2952 GCF_004010195.1 Chiloscyllium plagiosum | reverse complement strand
CCTGACATGGGGATCTGTTAGTGCCCACACCCCCTGACACAGGGATCTGTTAGTGCCCACATCCCCTGACACGGGGATCTGTTAGTGCCCGCAACCCTTGACACGGGGATCGGTTAGGGCCCACACCCCCTGACACAGGGATCTGTTAGTGCCCACATCCCCGAACACAGGGATCTGTTAGTGCCCACATCCCCTGACACGGGGATCTGTTAGTGCCCGCACCGCCTGACACGAGGATCTGTTAGTGCCCGCACCCCCTGACACGAGGATCTGTTAGTGCCCGCCCCCCCAACACAGGGATCTGTTAGTGCCCACACCCCCTGACACAGGGATGTTAGTGCCCACATCCCTTGACACAGGGAGCTGTTAGTGCCCACATCCCCTGACACGGGGATCTGTTAGTGCCCACACCCCCTGACACAGGGGATCTGTTCATGCCCACACCCCCTGACACAGGGGATCTGTTAGTGCCCACACCCCCTGACACGGGGATCTGTTAGTGCCCACACCCCCTGACACGACGGATCTGTTAGTGCCCACACCCCCTGACATGGGGATCTGTAAGTGACCACACCCCCTGACACGGGAATCTGTTAGTGCCCGCAACCCTTGACACGGTGATCTGTTAGGGCCTACACCCCCTGACACAGGGATCTGTTAGTGCCCACATCCCCTGACACGGGGATCTGTTAGTGCCCACATGCCCTGACACAGGGGATCTGTTTGCGCCCACACCCCCTGACACAGGGGATCTGTTAGTGCTCACACCCCCTGACACACGGGATCTGTTAGTGCCCACATTCCCTGTCACAGGGGTCTGTTCATGCCCACACCCCCTGACACGACGGACCTGTTAGTGCCCACACCCCCTGATACAGGGATCTGTTAGTGCCTGCAATCACTGATGCGGGGATCTGTTAGTACCCACACCCCCTGACACGACAGATCTGTTAGTGCCCACATCCCCTGACATGGGGATCTGTTAGTGCCCACACCCCCTGACACGGGGATGTGTTAGTGCCCGCAACCCTTGACACGGGGATCTGTTAGGGCCCACATCCCCTGACATGAGGATCTGTTAGTGCCCGCACCACCTGACACGAGGATCTGCTAGTGCCCGCCCACCTGATACAGGGATCTGTTAGTGCCCACACCCCCTGACACAGGGATCTGTGAGTGCCCACATCTCCTGACACGGAGATCTGTTATTACCCACACGCCCTGACACGGGGATCTGTTAGTGCCCGCAACCCTTGACACGGGGATCGGTTAGGGCCCACACCCCCTGACACAGGGATCTGTTAGTGCCCACATCCCCTAACACAGGGATCTGTTAGTGCCCACATCCCCTGACACGGGGATCTGTTAGTGCCCACATGCCCTGACACAGGGGATCTGTTCGTGCCCACACCCCCTGGCACAGGGGATCTGTTAGTGCCCACATCCCCTGACACGGGGATCTGTTAGTGCCCACACCCAATGACATGAGGGATCTGTTAGTGCCCACAGCCCGTGACATAGGGATGTGTTAGTGCCCACACCCCCTGACACTGGGATCTGTTAATACCCACATCCCCTGACACAGGGATCTGTTAGTGCCTGCACCTCCTGACACGGGGATCTGTTAGTGCCCACATCCCCTGACACGGGCATCTGTTAGTGCCCACACCCCCTGACACGGGGATCTGTTAGTGCCCGCACCCCCTGACATGAGAATCTGTTAGTGCCCACATCCCCTGACACGAGGGATCTGTTCGTGCGCACACCCACTGACACAGGGATGTGTTAGTGCCCACATCCCCTGACACAGGGAACTGTTAGTGCCCAAACGCCCTGACACGAGGGATCTGTTTGTGCCCACATCCCCTGACACAGGGATCTGTTAGTGCCCACACACCCTGACACGGGGATCTGTTAGTGCCCACACCCCCTGACACGAGGGATCTGCTAGTGCCCACCCCACCTGACACGGGGATTTGTTAGTGCCCACACCCCCTGACACGGGGATCTGTTAGTGCCCACATCCCCTGACACGGGGATCTGTTAGTGCCCACATCCCCTGTCACGGGGATCTGTTAGTGCCCACATCCCCTGACACAGGAATCTGTTAGTGCCCACACCCCCTGACACAGGGATCTGTCAGTGCCCACACCCCCTCATATGGAGATCTGTTTGTGCCCACCCCCCCCGACACAGGGGTCTGTTAGTGCCCACACCCCCTGACACGGGGGATCTGTTAGTGCCCACACCCACTGACACGAGGGATCTGTTAGTGCCCACACCCACTGACACAGGGATGTGTTAGTGCCAACATTCCCTGACACAGGGATCTGTTAGTGCCCACACACCCTGACATGGGGATCTATTAGTGCCCACACCCCCTGACACGGGGATCTGTTAGTGCCCACACCCCCTGACACGAGGGATCTGTTAGTTCCCACACCCTCTGACACAGGGATCTGTTAGTGCCAACACCTCCTGACACGAGGAGCTGTTAGTGCCCACACCCCCTGACACGGGGATCTGTCAGTGCCCATATCCGCTGACACAGGGATCTGTTAGTACCCACACCCCCTGACACAGTGACCTGTTAGTGCCCACATCCACTGACACGAGGGATCTGTTAGTGCCCACACCCACTGACACAGGGATGTGTTAGTGCCAGCATTCCCTGACACAGGGATCTGTTAGTGCCCACACACCCTGACATGGGGATCTATTAGTGCCCACACCCCCTGACACGGGGATCTGTTAGTTCCCACACCCTCTGACACGAGGGATCTATTAGTGCCCGCACCCCCTGTCATGAGGGATCTGTTAGTGCCCACACCCCGTGACACAGGGATGTGTTAGTGCCCACCCCCCCTGAAACTGGGATCTGTTAGTACCCACATCCCCTGACACAGGGATCTGTTAGTTCCGGCACCTCGTGACACAGGGATCTGTTAGTGC
>NW_025200823.1:5752-6796 GCF_004010195.1 Chiloscyllium plagiosum | reverse complement strand
GTACTTGACTCTGACGCAAATCCTCTTTTTTTTCCAAAATAAAATCTGGAGGAAACTGCAGCCAGAAAGATTTCCGATTATCTCATGAGGAAGAGAATTCAAAACTCCGTGCCACTGACCCGGGGGACGCAGTGAAGTCACAGAGGTCTGGGAACCATCAGAAATGTAACAAGTTGTGAGCAAGGTGGGAGTGAGACAAGGACAAAAAGACAGTCTGTCACACGGGAGAAGGCAGGAGAGATTAAACAGCAGAAATAGTAGCCCCTCAAGGCCACGGGGAATGGAGTTAGGGCTGGGAAAGAAACCAGGAAACAAGGGGAGCAGCTGTCAAAGAAATACATTGAATAAACAGATTATAACAACATAGATGGCAGAGTACGCAGTCTGAAATTGTTGCTCCCATTGGTGAGTACAGAACACTGTAAAGCCTGGGTCATTCTATCACAGCCAATACATGCAGGATAGGCCAAGTGGCCTCGATCTGTGCTGTACTTTCTGATAAATTTATTCTGACATTTGGAATTCAGGTCGGATGATGGTCATAAATTCTCAAATTGGACTTGAATTTAATATTCTGGGCAAAAGTTTAATAAATCACAATGATCCCATTCTGAAGACTTTAGTCCACAACCCTGCATGTTCCAGCATCTCAGTTACATCCATGTCCTTTTATTCTAATGTGATGCTGGTTACTGCCTCTGCCCCATCCCATCAATGAGTTCCTGCTCCCCACCATCTCCGAGTGAAATGAATTCTCCCCTCCTTCTTTCTGGGAATTAGTTTCAATCTAAAACCTCCAGTTTCTGACCTCTCAGTTAATGAATAGCTCCTTCCTATCCACTCGATCTGGATTCCTCAGCATTTTATCACTTCAATTAAATCTCAGCTCATCCTCCTCGGAAATCATCCCCAGCCTATCCAACTTTTCCTCAGAGCAGAAATTTTCCAATTGTAGAAACATTCTGATCAGTCTCCTCTGTACCCTCTCTGGTGTGAACACATCAACCCTGGAATAAGGGGATCAGAAGTGTGTGCAGTACTTTA
>NW_025200823.1:0-2177 GCF_004010195.1 Chiloscyllium plagiosum | reverse complement strand
GATAATGGGACCGGGAGGCAGTTTAACAGGGTTTTGCCCAGTGCACTCAGTCTTGTCTGGAAAGGTCAAATTCCTCTGTCTGGGGTTACCGGGCAATCCACATGTGTAGCTGCAAGAGGTTCTATTTTGGGATACTGTCAGCCTCCCCACTTTTGAGGTGTTTTGTCTCTAGTCTAAGAGTACAGACCTTCAGTTGATGAAATAAGGCCTTTGGCAAGGGACTGTTTAACCCTTGAGACCCCACGGTGTCCTGAAAGAGAAGAAAAAGGTATGGAACTGGTCCCTCTATGGTATTTTAACTTCTTCATTCTGAACAGGAATCTGTTGACCAGAATTGAATACAATGATTGACTGTGACCTAACTAGAGCTTTGTCAAGGGTCAGCATCTTTTCCGTGAGTTTGTTCTCATTCCCCCATTAATGAAGCCCAACATCCCATTTGTTTTACTCAAAACACTTCATGTTTTACTCAAAACTTTCAAAACACTTCTCTCTTTTAATGATTGATACACATTGTCCCCCATTCCAAAAGTCCTGCTCTCTGTGTCTGTGACATTCAAATATATATTCCGTTTCAACGTTGCTTCTCTCAAAATGCATCAACTTACTGTGTATTCTAAAGAAGAGACATATTCCACTCAAAATATTATCTATCGCTCCACACATTCTACATCCTGGAAAACAGAACAGTGCAGCACCTGAATAATTGGCCCAACATGTCTGTGCGGACCATGATGCCATCCCAAACTAATTCCACCTGGCTGGTCATGATCCATATACCTGCCAAACCCTGCCAGTGTATGTGCCTGCCCAAATGCATCTTAAGCATTGTGATTGTTTCTGCTTTTACACCTCCCAGGAGAGTACATTCCAGTCATCTACCACCTTTTGCATAAGAAACTTGTCTGACGTAACTCCCTTTAAACTTTCACATGTTGTTGGAAATGCTCAGCAGGTCTTGCAGCATCTGTGAAAATAAAAATCCGTTAATGTTTCGGGTCCTTCCTCAGAAACGTGAATTCTGATCTCTCTTTACAGATGCTTCCAGACTTGTTGAGCATTTCCAGAAACTTCTGTTCTTGTTTCTGATTTACAGCATCTGTTGTTCTCTCGGTTTTTAGTTTCTTTAATTTTCCCCCGTCCCCTGAAATTTATGGCCTCTAGAATTTGTCATTTCTACCTTGGAAAAAGATTCAGATGACAGAACATAGAACACATAACAATACAGTGCACAACAGGCCCTTCGGCCCTCAATGTTGCGCCAACCTGTGTAATTTTCTCAACTCGTCCCCCGACACTATCCCAAAATCATCCATGAGCTTATCTAAGGATTGTTTAAAACTCCCTAATGTGGTTGAGTTGACTACCTTAGGTGGTAGAGCATTCCACACACTTTCCACTCTCTCTGTGTAAAGAATTTGCCTCTGACATCTGTCTTAAATCTATCACCCCTCAATTTGTAGTTGTGCCCTCTCGTACAAGCTGTCGTCATCATCCTAAGAAAAAGACTTTCACTGTCGACCATATCTAATCCTCTGATCATCGTGTATGTCTCTATCAAATCCCCCCTTAGCCACCTTCTTTCCAATGAGAACAGATCCAAGTCTCTCAGCCTTTCCTCATAAGACCTTCCCTCCAGACCAGGCACCATCCTGATAAATCTCCTCTACACCTTTTCCAATGCTTCCGCATCCTTTTTGTAACGGGGCGACCAGAACTGTACACAATATTAAAACTGTGGCCGCACCAACGCTTTATATAGTTGCAGCATGATATTGCGGTTCCAGAACTCAATCCCTCTACAATGAAACCTAACACGCCCTATGCCGCCTTAACAGCACAATCCACCTGGGTGGCAACTTTCAGGGATCTATGTACATGGATTCCGACATCCCTCTGCACATCCACACTACCAAGAATCTTTCCATTGACCCAGTACTCTGCCTTCCTGTTATTCTTCCCAAAGTGCATCACCTCACATTTAGCTGCATTGAACTACACTTGCACCTCTCATCCCAATTCTGCAGTTTATCTAAATCCCCCTGCAACCTGTAACATTCTTCCAAACTGTCTACTACTCCACAGACTTTAGTGTCATCTGCAAATTTACTAATCCATCCACATATGCTTGCGTCTAAGTCACATATAAAAATGACAAACAGCAGTGGTCCCAAAAC
>NW_025200822.1:3765-6795 GCF_004010195.1 Chiloscyllium plagiosum | reverse complement strand
CTAGGAGGTTGAACAGTTCATCAACTTTACTAAGGCCTTCCACACTGTCCTAAACTTCACAGGGACCATCTCGGACACCTCCCTCCCTTTCCTAGACCTCTCCACCGCTATCTCCAGTGACCGACTAAACATTTACTACAAGCCCATTGACTCACACAGCTACCTGGGCTACACTCCTCCTACCTGACCTCCTGTAAAAATGCCATCACTTATTGTCATTTCCTCTGCCTACACTGCACCTGCTCCCAGGAGGACCAGTTCCACCATAAAACATCCCAGATAACCTCATTTTTCAAAGACTGCAATTTCCTCTCCCATGTGGTCGACGATGCCCTTGAACCCCATCCCTCCAATCGCAACAGGGAGCCCTCCTGGTCCTCATCTTCCACCGCACCAACCTTGCATTATTTCCCTCCCTACCCCTATCTGCATTCCGGAGACACCATTCCCTCCGCCACTCCCTCGACAGGTCCATGCCCCTACATCAGCCCACACCTCCCCCCTCACCTCCGACAAGGCCCCAAATGATCCTACCACATCCCAGAGAAATTTGTCTATACTTCCACAAATGTCATCCACTGTGTCTGTTCCACCTGATGTAGTCTCCTCTACATCAAGGAGACAGGACACTAACTTGAGGATCATTTCAGAGAACATCTCTGGGACACCCTTGCCAACCAACCCCACGGCCCCGTGGCTGACCACTTTAACTCCCTCTCCCACTCCACCAAGAACAGTCCGGTCATATTCTGATCATTTCCAATGAATAAATACAAAATAACCGAGCCTGAATTTGGGATGATATGAACAGGATTTATTTTGATCTAAGCACGAACAGATTATTTTGACATAACAGGTGGAGAGATTCACTTCCTGAAAAAGCAGCTCAAGTGGTATAAGCTGGCACCAAACCGAGTTTGGTCAATACTGAGGCAAAAATACAGCATACAGTCTTGAGTTAAATAACTAAAGAAACTATCTTAACACCGGAACAAGATAGAGTGTATTAAATATGAACAAAGGCACAAGCATTTTAGGATATAATAGAAAAGTAATTTATAGTATATTGAAATGCAAACAGAGATGTGAATTTGTGTCTCGACATTCTTCCTAGCTAAATTAATCATTTCAGAAATGCCTTTGTTAAATTTCATGAATCATTCGTTGGTCCATTCCACGAACCTTGCGAGGTCCTTGTTAAATTCTGAACCGTAGCCTTCCAGGTTCACAGTGGTTGCGAGTTTCATGTTACAGCAAATTGTGAAGTTGTGCACTGTATGCCAATGTCTTAGTTCAAAATTTAAAGCAATCACAGCTCCAAATGTTTACAAAATATCACTATGGATCTTCCTTGAATCCAAAAAACATTGTCCCTTTGATCAATGATTTCTAAAATTTACTAACATATCTGTTGTGATAGACGTTTTCAAATAACTTGAAGTGCAAATGGTTTACATCAGTCAGAATACAGTAACATTTCATGTGTTACCTCATACAAAAAGAAATCAAACAATATTCACGAGTTGCTCTCAGCAAGTCTATGATGGACTGTTTTATCAAATAAAATCATTTCCAATGTTGTGAGGGCTCGTCTCTCTTCTGTGCAATGTTCTGAATTTTGTGTCTGACTGCAGATGAAACTGGCTGATCTGGGTAAAAGTACAGTTTGTGCCTTTCACATTGATAATGTATATTGCTGACTTTAGTTGAATAAAGTGATGTTGCCCCAGGCATCGTCTGGCACCATTAATTAGACCATTAATTTCCACATCACTAGCCAGACTATCAGGTGGAGTGTCTTGATCTCATTGAAACGGATGCTTGGAATATTTCCGGTATGAATCATGTGAATTAGAGCCTCTGAACGAGACATAGAACATAGAACAATACAGCACAGAACAGGCCCTTCGGCCCACGATGTTGTGCCAAACATTTGTCCTAGCCTAAGCACCCATTCATGTACCTGTCCAATTGCCGCTTAAAGGTCACCAATGATTCTGACTCAGCCACTCCCACAGGCAGCGCATTCCATGCCCCCACCGCGCTCTGGGTAAAGAACCTACCCCTGACATCCCCTCTATACCTTCCACCCTTCACCTTAAATTTATATCCCCTTGTAACACTATGTTGTACCCGGGGAAAAAGTCTCTGAATGTCTACTCTATCTATTCCCCTGATCATCTTATAATCGTCTATCAAGTCACCCCTCTTCCTTCGCCTTTCCAATGAGAAAAAGCCTAGCACTCTCAACATATCCTCGAACTACCTATTCTCCATTCCAGGCAACATCCTGGAGACAAAGTAGGAAAGATGAATTTCGAGTAGTAGGAAGTTTTCACGACAGAGAGAGATCACTTCGCCCATCGCACCTGTATCACATGAAGACAGAGCCTTCCAGCCATCACCCAATTTATAGCATGTTGTCCATAACCCTGCAGGTGATAGCACTGTAAACATTCGGGAACATTGTTTGGGGTCTAACCCATTATCAACATAGATATGATCTCCAATGCTGTAAATCCTGGCTTGTGGGGAAAAAGTAGGGGCAGAATTGTATCAATATTCAAACAGTTGGTACAGCCCTGAGGAGCTCATAGGCCAATTTCTAAACGTTGTTCCTCAGGACATTTTGACTATTCTTGACTTAATATCATTGTGAACTGAAATGAAAAAAATCCAGGCATGTTCCCCAGAAATGCTGACAGCAACATACCTTTATTCAGCCAAGATCAGCAACATGAATTAAGAAAGTTTTTAAAAAACTTTATTTTAACTGATTATTGACAACACGGATTTCACAAAGTGCAAAGTACAGAGGGGAAGGGTGGAGGGGTGGGGGTGGTCGATGTTCACTATTCAGTGATGTCTGGTTGCGTTTGTGAGCAACAGATGAACTGCGAACCAGATTCAGGATGGTACTGCAGGTATTTCAGCAGATACTGTGTACACGGAATTCTCCCATAAATCAGCAATGACACGAACATTTATTTTTTATGGTGTTTGAAGCCAACTAAAATTGAACAATATGGT
>NW_025200822.1:0-3268 GCF_004010195.1 Chiloscyllium plagiosum | reverse complement strand
TGTCAACAAACTTGTTTTTTTGTGTGTGGGGGTAGCGCACGAAATGTTACTTTAATCCGATTGATGTGAACCATTTGCACTTAAGAAGTTATTTGAAAACGTCTATCACAGTAGATACGCGAGTAAATTTTACAAATCATTGATCAAAGGGGACAATCTTTTTTGGATTCGAGGAAGATCCATAGTGATATTTTGTAAATGTTTGGAGCTGGGATTGTTTTTAATTTTTGACCCAGACATTGGTGTATTTTCCCTATGGTGGGGGATTTCAACAATAAGGAACATGTTTTTCCAATGAGTGGAGAAAGTTTTTTAAAAGGATATCAGAGACAAACTTTTACACAGAAAATGGTTTGTATGTGGGATGATTTGGTAGTGGATACTTACAACCTTTAGAAGACATTTGGATCAGACATTTGGAACAATATCAAATGTTTGGAAGGATATGGGCCAAGTACACACAGGTGGGATAAGTTTAGTTTGGGATTAGGACTGGCATGGACTGGTTGGACCGAAGGGTCTGTAACCATGTTGTATCACTACATGACTCTATGACTATTTATTAATTTTTCTCAATATTAAACAGTGCTGTAGTGATCCTTGAATGAACTGTTGATGTTAAGGTTGTGTCTGAGACTTTGCGAATATTTCCTTCAATGAGAGGAGTGACTAGTTCTCCAAGTTACACAACTGAAAATAAACTTTTCTCCAGCATTGTTGCTGAGTCGATTTGTTTCTACGGAGGCGGTGGTTATGGTTTGCAGTTGGCTTTCCACCAACTGATCAACAGTGAGAGAAAATATCTCTGATCCACTACAGAAACTCCAGCTGCTTCCAGTAAATGAAACTGGGAACTCAAGGACCTTTTCTGCAGTCAGCTTAATTGCTGCCAACTATTGTATCCGGCCGATTAAAGGGAAAATGAATCAACTAAAATAAAGTCCTACCAAACAAATTATATTTTCCCATTTACTCACAATGGATACATTTCACTTGGCATTTCTTCCTTTAAAAGGAAAGTCACTGAATACAGCATTCACTGTATGACTATCAGAAAACAGAACATTAAATGCAATGACGTTCTGGTTAGTTCAGTCTGTTTATTGAGTATCTTTAAAGCTCCTGAATATGAAGTTAATGGATCCAAAATCCCACATTGCAGTAACATTTGTTATCATCTCAAAGTAAATTAACAAAATTGAATTGGTTCAAACTCACATCACTTGTTACACCATTCTCTGATTCATGTATCTCATTAAAACTGAGTGGGCCCTTTATACATGGTTAACACTGGTGTAGTGTAACAGCGAATTTTCTGCTGATTTTTATGAGTTAACTGCCCTGTCAGAGCTATCAGTGAGCAGAGAAATGTACTGTTTATAACCTACATTCGTGGTAATTATTACTGTAATACTCTCTAATTTAACCAAACATTCCTGATGTACCCAGACTGTTACATGCAATGGTTTAGACGTTGAGGATTTAAAAAATCTTCGGGGCTGTCTTGTTCTAGTTCATTAGATGCTCTTTCAAAAGTTTACCTAGGTGTTATGTATCACTACGGACTCACATTTTGTTTCTCAGGCACACAGCTTTTCTTTACTGTGCATTTTAGTGTCGGAGCAATTTGGAAAAAAAAAGGTGCAAGGAGAGACATTCTGCAATGTAAGGAGGTGCTTCTAATCTCTGGGTCCAAACTGTTTATTGACATACACTCACATTCTGAACATAATCACTTTCGACATGCTCCATATTAGGTTGCCTAAACTGAATTTAGAAACGCAGATTAGAAATGGTATGTTATTTTGTAATGTGAGAGAGAATTTGATTGACAGCAAAAATAAAGTCATTCACTTTGTTGGCTAATAATATTATTGAAGTTCTTTTTAGCTTTATCTGCTTGTGGTGGAATGTAGGATTAAAGGGAGTTAACTTCTAATTGAATATTCTAAATATAATCACTTTGGATGCGCTCTGTATTCAGTTGTCTAAATTGAATTTTGAAATGTTTCGTATGAATTACATTTTATTTTGTAGTGCAACAGAGACTTGCAGTATCCAGGGAAGAAAAGCTCACCTGTTTTATTAGCTAGTAATACGTTTGAACTTTAATTTTAGTTTTATCTGCTTGTGAATGAATGTAGAAATAAAGGGAGCTAACTGCCAGTTGAATTCGGTTTTTTTTTAAAACAAAATACATGTAACTATCATGTGAAACAGACCTGAAGCTACTCAAATTTACTTCCAAAGAAGCTATTCAGCGAAACAAATATCCCAAGATGTGTTTGTGTCCATGTTTAAGCAAAACCTCATGTAAATGCATGACACCATGTGTTCGGGCTGTGCAAGCTGATACCAGGATCCAGTCTCAGCCTCCAGCAGGAAACCAACATGCGGAAGCTGTAAGCCTGCCCCTTCCGATGGCCATATAAATCCTGGGCACTGGACAGTAATTCAACACTCCTGGGTCGGCTCTGTTTAGAAAGATCTTGACAGAACCGTTTCCCACAAGTTATCAGAATGATTGTGTCGACACTTTTTCTCAGTTTGTTACTGACTTTCTTATCATGTGAGTGTTTTTTTTTTAAAGTCTCTCTTTGTTTCTGTCTCAATGTTAGTCGACCGCAGGAATGTAAAAGACTCAGCCATCATTTCATCAGCATTAATGCTCATGGTTTATTTGTTTTCTTTTTTAAAGGTGTCCAGCCGGAGGTTGTTTTGACCCAGCCAGAGGCAGAGACTGGCCGTCCCGCAGGCAGCCTGAAACTGACCTGTAAAATCAGCGGGTTCAATCTTGGCAGCTACTACATGAGCTGGGTCCGACAGGTTCCCGGACAGGGTCTGGAGTGGCTGGTTAGCTACTATACTTCATCCAGCAGTTACTATGCACCAGCGATTAAGGGTCGATTTACTGTGTCCAAAGACATTTCAAACAACATTTTCGCGTTGGACATGGAGAACCTGAAGATCGAAGACACCGCCATCTATTACTGTGCAGGAGACCACAGCGAGAGGAGCCAGGGCTGGACCCGTTCAAAAACAGCTCGAGGGAACATATTGTCAATTCCATCATAAACTGACGGTCAGTACGAGTTTTAAATGCAATTATACAACTGCGATCTGAAGCAGACGTCAGGCTGCCTCTTACAAAACTATCAAAGAGGAAATGTACCATTTAAACTAGCAAACTGCTGACACAATGGGGCAATGTTTTGGACATGTCATATGTACTGCGAACACTTCCATCAATTAAATGCTCGGACAAAAT
>NW_025200821.1:0-6794 GCF_004010195.1 Chiloscyllium plagiosum | reverse complement strand
CTCCTCCATGGACAGTCTCAAAGATTGCTCCTCTATGGACAGTCACAAAGACTGCTCCTTTTTGGCAGTCTCAAAGACTGCTTCTCTAGGGACAGCCTCAAAGACTGCACGTTTTTGGCAGTCTCAAATACTGCTCCTCTATGGACTGCCTCAAAGACTGCTCCTTTATGGACAGTCTCAGAGATTGCTACTGTATGGGCAGTCTCAAAGACTACTCCTGTATGGGCAGTCTCAAAGACTGCTCCTCTATGGACAGTCTCAAAGACAGCTCCTATATGGACAACCTCAAAGACTGATCCTCTATGGACAGTCTCAAAGACTGCTCCTCTATGGACAGTCTCAAAGACAGCTCCTCAATGGACAGTCTCAAAGCCTGCTCCTCTACAGACAGCCTCAAAGTCTGCTCCTCTATGGCCATCCTCAAAGACTGCTCCTCTATGGACAATCCCAGAGATTGCTCCACTATGGTCAGTCTCAAAGACGACTCCACTATGGACAGCCTCAAAGTCTGCTCCTCTATGGCCATTCTCAAAGAATGCTCCTCTATGGACAGCCTCAAAAATTGCTCCTCTATGGACAGCCTCAAAGACTGCTCCTCTATGCACAGTCTCAAAGACTACTACTCTATGGACAGCCTCAAAAATTGCTCCTCTATGGACAGTCTCATGGACCGCTCCTCTACGGACAGCCACAAACACTGCTCCTCTATGGACAGTCTCAAAGACTGCTACTCTATGGACAGTCACAAAGACTGCTCCTCTATGTACAACATCAAAGACTGTTCCTCTATGGACAGCTCAAAACCTGATCCTCGATGGACAGCCTCAAAGACTGCTCCTCTATGGTCAGTCTGAAAGACTGCTCCTCTATGGACAGTCTCAAAGACTGCTCCTCTACGGACAGCCTCAAACACTGCTCCTCTATGGACAGCCTCAAAGACTGCTCCACTGTGGACAATCTCAAAGACTGCTACTCTATGGACAGTCCCAGAGATTGCTCCTCTATGGACAGTCTCATGGACCGCTCATCTACGGACAGCTACAAAGACTGCTCCTCTATGGACAGCCACAAACACTGCTTCTCCATGGACAGTCTCAAAGACTGCTACTCTATGGACAGTCACAAAGACTGTTCCTCTATGGACAATCTCAAAGACTGCTCCACTATGGACAATCTGAAAGACTGCTCCTCTATGGACAGCCTCAAAGTCTGGTCCTCTATGGACAATCTCAAAGGCTGCTCCACTATGGACAATCTCAAAGACTGCTCCTCTATGGGCAATCTCAGAGGCTGCTCCTCAATGCACAGTCTCAAACACTGCTCCTCTAAGGACAGCCACAAAGACTGCTCCACTATGGACAAACTCAAAGACTGCTCCTCTATGGACAATCTCAAAGACTGCTACTCTATGGACAGTCTCAAAGACTGCTCCTCAATGAACAGCCACAAAGACTGCTCCTCTATGGAGAATCTCAAAGACTGCTCCTCTATGGACAGTCTCAAAGACTGCTCCTCGATGAACAGCCACAAAGACTGCTCCTCTATGGAGAATCTCAAAGACTGCTCCTCTATGGACAATTTCAAAACCGCTCGTCCTTGGACAGCCTCAAAGACTGCTCCTCTGTGGACAGTCTCAAAGACTGCTCCTCTATGGACAATCTCAAAGACTGCTACTCTATGGACAATCTCAAAGACTGCTCCTCGATGAACAGCCACAAAGACTGTTCCTCTATTGCCAGCTCAAAACCTGCTACTCTATGGACAGCCTCAAAGACTGTTCCTCTATGGACAGCGTCAAAGACTGCTCCTCTGTGGACAGTCTCAAAGACTGCTCCTCAATGCACAGTCTCAAAGACTGCTCCTCTATGGACAATCTCAAAAACTGCTCGTCCTTGGACAGCCTCAAAGACTGCTCCTCTGTGAACAGTCTCAAAGCCTGCTCTTCCACGGACAGCCACAAAGACTGCTCCTCTATGGACAGCCACAAAAACTGATCCTCTATGGACATCCTCAAACTCTGCTCCTCTATGGACAGCCGCAAAGACTGCTCCTCTGTGGATAGTCTCAGAGACTGCTCCTGTTGTGGACAGCTTAAAAGACAGCTCCGCGATGGACAGCCTCAAAGGCTGCTCCTCAATGGACAGTCTCAAAGTCTGCTCTTTTATGGACCGCCACAAACACTGCTCCTCTATGGACAGCCTCAAAGACTGCTCGTCTATGGACCGCCACAAACACTGCTCCTCTATGGATAGTCTCACAGACTGGTCCTCTATGGACAGTCACAAAAACTGCTCCTCTATGCACAGTCTCAAAGCCTGCTCTTCAAAGGACGGCCTCAAAGACTGCTACTCTATGGACAGCCACAAAACCTGATCATCTATGGACATCCTCAAACTCTGCTCCTCTATGGACAGTCTCAAAGACTGCTCTTTTATGGACAGCCTCAAAGACTGCTCCTCTATGGACAGTCTCAAAGACTGCTCTTTTATGGACAGCCTCTAAGTCTGCTTCTCTATGGACAGCCTCAAAGACTACTCCTCTATGGACAGCCTCAAAGAATGCTCCTCTATGGACAGTCTCAAAGAGTGCTCTTTTATGGACAGCCTCAAAGTCTGCTCCTCTATGGACAGTCTCAAAGACGGCTCGTCTATGGACAGTCTCAAAGACTGCTCCTCTAAGGACAGCCTCAAAGACTGCTCCTTTTTCGCAGTCTCAAAGTCTGCTCCTGTCTGACCTGTCACAAAGGCTGCACTTCTATGGACAGCCTCAAAGACTACTCCTCTATGGACAGCATTAACGGAGCTCCTCTATGGACAGTCTCAAAGATTGCTACTCTATGTCCATCTCAAAGACTGCTCCTCTGTGGACAGCTCAAATCCTGCTACTCTATGGACAGCCTCAAAGACTGCTCCTCTATGGACAGCCTCAAAGACTGCTCCTCTATTGACAGTCTCAAAGACTGCTCCTCTATGGCCATCTCAAAGACTGCTCCTCCATGGACAACCTAAAAGACTGCTCCTCTGTGGACAGCCTCAAAGACTGCTCCTCTATGGACAGCCTCAAAGACTGCTCCTCTATGGACAGCCGCAAAGACTGCTCCTCTATGGATAGTCTCAGAGACTGCTCCTGTTGTGGACAGCTTAAAATACAGCTCCGCGATTGACAGTCTCAAAGGCTGCTCCTATATGGACAGTCTCAAAGACTGCTCCTCTATGGACAGTCTCAAAGACTGCTCCTCTACGGACAGCCACAAAGACTGCTCCACTATGGACAGTCTCAAAGACTGCTCCTCTATGGACAGTCTCAAAGACTGCTCCTCAATGGACAGTCTCAAAGACTGCTCCTCTATGGACAGCCACAAAAACTGATTTTCTATGGACATCCTCAAACTCTGCTCCTCTATGGACAGCCGCAAAGACTGCTCGTCTATGGATAGTCTCAGAGACTGCTCCTGTTGTAGACAGCTTAAAATACAGCTCCGCGATTGACAGTCTCAAAGGCTGATCCTCTATGGACAGTCTCAAAGACTGCTCCTCTATGGACAGTCTCAAAGACTACTCCTCTATGGACAGTCTCAAAGCCTGCTCTTCCACGGACAGCCACAAAGACTGCTCCTCTATGGACAGTCTCAAAGACTGCTCCTCTATGGACAGTCTCAAAGACTGCTCCTCAATGGACAGTCTCAAAGACTGGTCCTCTATGGACAGCCACAAACACTGCTCCTCTATGGACAGTCTCAAAGACTGCTCCTCTATGGACAGCCTCAAAAACTGCTCCTCTATGGACAGTCTCAAAGTCTGCTCCTTTATGGACAGTCTCAAAGACTGCTTCTCTATGGACAGTCTCAAGGACTGCTCCTCAATGGACAGTCTCAAAGACTGCTCCTCTGTGGACAGCTCAAATCCTGCTACTTGATGGACAGCCTCAAAGACTGCTCCTCTATGGACAGTCTCAAGGACTGCTCCTCTACGGACAGCCACAAAGACTGCTCCTCTATGAAATGTCTCAAAGACTGCTCCTCTGTGGACAGCTCAAATCCTGCTACTTTATGGACAGCCTCAAAGACTGCTCCTCTTTCGACAGTCTCAAAGACTGCTCCTCTACGGACAGCCACAAAGACTGCTCCACTAAGTCCAGCCTCAAAGACTGCTCCTCTATGGACAGTCTCAAAGCCTGCTCTTCCACGGACAGCCTCAAAGACTGCTCCTCTCTGGATAGTCTCAGAGACTGCTTCTGTTGTGGACAGCTTAAAAGACAGCTCCGCGATGGACTGTCTCAAAGTCTGCTCCTCTATGGTCAGTCTCAAAGACTGCTCCTCAATGGACAGTCTCAAAGACTGGTCCTCTATGGGCAGCCTCAAAGACTGCTCGTCTATGGACCGCCACAAACACTGCTCCTCTATGGACAGCCTCAAAGACTGCTCGTCTATGGACCGCCACAAACACTGCTCCTCTATGGACAGTCTCAAAGACTGCTCCTCTGTGGACAGCTCAAATCCTGCTACTTTTTCGACAGCCTCAAAGACTGCTCCTCTATGGACAGTCTGAAAGACTGCTCCTCTATGGACAGTCTCAAAGACTGATCCTCTATGGACAGTCTCAAGGACTGCTCCTCTATGGACAGTCTCAAGGACTGCTCCTCAATGGACAGCCTCAAAGACTGCTCCTCTATGGACAGTCTCAAAGACTGCTCCTCTACGGACAGTCTCAAAGACTGCTCCTGTACGGACAGCCACAAAGACTGCTCCTCAATGGACAGTCTCAAAGACTGATCCTCTATGGACAGTCTCAAAGACTGCTCCTCTATGGACAGTCTCAAGGACTGCTCCTCAATGGAGAGCCTCAAGGACTGCTCCTCTATGGACAGTCTCAAAGACTGCTCCTCTACGGACAGCCACAAAGACTGCTCCTCTAAGTCCAACCTCAAAGACTGCTCCTCTATGGCCAGCTCAAAGAATGCTCCTCTATGGACAACCTCAAAGACTGCTCCTCTGTGGACAGCTCAAATCCTGCTACTCTATGGACAGCCTCAAAGACTGCTCCTCTATGGACAGTCTCAAAGACTGCTCCTCTACGGACAGCCACAAAGACTGCTCCTCTATGGATAGTCTCAGAGACTGCATCTGTTGTGGACAGCTTAAAAGACAGCTCCGCGATGGACTGTCTCAAAGTCTGCTCCTCTATGGTCAGTCTCAAAGACTGCTCCTCAATGGACAGTCTCAAAGACTGCTCCTCTATGGACAGCCTCAAAGACTGCTCGTCTATGGACCGACACAAACACTGCTCGTCTATGGACAGTCTCAAAGACTGCTCCTCTGAGGACAGCCGCAAAGACTGCTCCTTTTTCGCAGTCCCAAAGTCTGCTCTTCAACGGACAGCCACAAAGACTGCTCCTCTATGGACAGCCTCAAAGACTGTTCCTCTATGGACAGTCTCAAAGACTGCTCCTCTGTGGACAGTCTGAAAGACTGCTCCTCTATAGACAGTCTCAAAGCCTGCTCTTCAACGGACAGCCACAAAGATTGTTCCTCTATGGACAGCCACAAAAACTGATCCTCTATGGACATCCTCAAACTCTGCTCCTCTATGGACAGCCGCAAAGACTGCTCCTCTATGGACAGTCTGAAAGACTGCTCCTCTATGGACAGTCTCAAAGCCAGCTCTTCAACGGACAGCCACAAAGACTGCTCCTCTATGGACATCCGCAAAGACTGCTCCTCTATGGTTAGTCTAAAAGACTGCTAATCGATGGTCAGTCTCAAAGAATGCTCCTCTATGGACAGTCTCACAAACTGCTCCTCTACGGACAGCCACAAAGACTGCGACACGAAGTCCAGTCTCAAAGACTGCTCCTCTATGGACGGCCTCAAATACTGCTACTCTATGGACAGCCACAAAAAATGATCATCTATGGACATCCTCAAACTCTGCTCCTCTATGGACAGACTCAAAGTCTGCTCCTCCATGGACAGTCTTAAAGACTGCACTTTTATGGACAGCCACAAAGACTGCTCCTCTCAGGTTATCCTCAAAGACTGCTCCTTTTTCGCAGTCTGAAAGTCTGCTCCTCTCTGAACAGTCACAAAGGCAGCACTTCTATGGAGAGCCTCAAAGACTACTCCTCTATGGACAGCCTCAAAAACTGCTCCTCTACGGCCAGCCACAAAGACTGCTCCTCTATGGACAACCTCAAAGACTGCTCCTCTATGGGCCGTCTCAAAGACTGGTCCTCTATGGACAGCCTCAAAGACTGGTCCTCTATGGCCATCTCAAAGACTGCTCCTCTATGGACAGCCTCAAAGACTGCTCCTCTGTGAACAGCTCAAATCCTGCTACTCTATGGACAACCTCAAAGACTGTTCCTCTGTGGACAGTCTCAAAGACTGCTCCTCTATGGACAGCCTCAAAGACTGCTCCTCTATGGCCATCTCAAAGACTGCTCCTCTATGGACAGCCTCAAAGACTGCTCCTCTGTGGACAGCTCAAATCCTGCAACTCTATGGACAACCTCAAAGACTGTTCCTCTGTGGACAGTCTCAAAGACTGCTCCTCTATGGACAGTCTCAAAGACTGCTCCTCTGTGGACAGCAAAAATCCTGCTAATCTATGAATAGCCTCAAAGACTGCTCCTCTATGGACAGTCTCAAAGACTGCTCCTCTATGGACAGTCTCAAAGACTGCTCCTCTACGGACAGCCACAACGACTGCTCCACTAAGTCCAGCCTCAAAGACTGCTCCTCTATGGACAGCCTCAAAGACTACTCCTCTGTGGACAGCTCAAATCCTGCTACTCTA
>NW_025200820.1:0-6792 GCF_004010195.1 Chiloscyllium plagiosum | reverse complement strand
GATAGATGGGTGGGTAGGTAGGTAGATAGTTAGATAGATGCATATTTGGATGGATGGATAGAGGGATAGATCGATTAGGTGGATAGACCGATAGAGCTATAGATGGAGAGATGGATAAATGAATAGATGGATAGATTAACAGATGGATAGATAGACAACATACAGGAATGACCTCACATAAGACGTCCCACCATCCTGGACAGAGCAGTACCTGGCAGCAAAATCGGTCTCACATTTACAACTTGTTGCTCCCTTAACCATTGACGTTTAATGGTATCTGTGCTTTCCATGTATGGCATGCAATGCGGAAAATCAGAAAGGCTGCCTGGGTATGCCTCACCTCTGTACTCATCTCTGCCTCCACTGCACAAAGCAGGAAAATGTAAATGACCTCACACAACTATATTCTACAGGAATATAAAGTCTTCTCAATAAAGTACTGGGAAATGTCTGCGTAACAGGTCGAGGAACAATACCAGTAGATTTGCCGTTGCCATGGCCACGAAATACCAAGTGACACATCTGGAGAGTCTGCACTATCCATGGCACACAATCACAATCGCCACCAAGTTATCTGATGAAGGTATCATGGTTATCATACAACAGGATGCATGTTGGTTATTATACAGCAGGATACATGTCACTCCCTCGACAATGGACAGACAGGAGCAACATCGTGCATCATCTAGAAAACGCAGCACAGCCTCCTCCATCAGCAATTTTCAAACCCGCCTCTACCATCACATACATGGAAATGTGCAGCGGATGAATGAATACAAACAACTACATGTTTCCTGCTGAGCCATACAACCACCATTTAGATGAAAATGAAACTAATAGGTCATTTCGTGCTGCTTGATCAAAATCAAGGAATCACATTCCAAATGGCACTTTTGGGGGCCCTACATCAGAGGGATTGCACAAGTCAAAGAAGGAAGTTCATTCCTACTTTGTCTAAGGCAGTTGTGACAGATGCATTATCAGATTGGTTGAGCAGCATGTGCATGTGTCTGACACAGCGTGGTCAAGAGATTGAGTAAATAAATCGGCCAATCTAAGAGATAGTGTATGAATGGTTATGTACGTGTGAGATTCTATTTATGAGAATGTATGCATGAGTATCTGTGTGAAGCTACAGCTATATCAACAGCAATTACTATGAGTGTGAGGTAACTTATTTATCAGGCGTGTGAGAATCCTTCAACAAGTCTTAGTGTTTAAAAACTATTTATTTTCGTCATTTCAGTGCACTATGTAAAACAAAGAACTTTTCTGTTATTTTAACATTGTTTTATGTACCTACGCATCAATGCAAGTGCATACGTACAGGAGGAGGAGTATGTGAGCATGTCTGTGAGCCCATGGTGTTATCAGAGAAAGATTGCGTGTGGGAGAGATTGAGTCGAAATGTGAGACTGTGGGAATGCATGCATGTGTGAGAAAGAGGTTTTGTGTGTCAGCGAGTTTGTGATTGTGCGTGCAAGAGTGAGTGAAAGAGGGAGTGCATGGGAAAATGGGTGAGTGTGAAAGAGACAGAATGTGCACAAGCTATGTGTAATTGTTCAAACAACTGAACACCATGTGGGTAGAGAGAGACAGTGTGGGTGTGAGAATGAGTGTGTGAAATTCTGGGCTTCTGAGAAAGTGAATCTGCAGGTGTCTGTATGTGAGAGAGGGAGATAGTGCGCGTTTAACTACATCTGAGAGGAATACTGCGTGAGGAGGACTGTGAGATAATGAGTCTGTGTGTAGGGAGAGTGAGAGTGCTGTGAATTTATATGTGAGTGTATGTGCATATCTGACAGGGAATGCCACATATCTGCATTATAAGATACAGAGCTACTATTATGAATGAAACATTTATGATCTAATATTTAAAACAAACTATCTCTGAGTGTTCCATCTTGTTCACAGTCGCAATCAACCTTAATCAATTTGTTTGCATTTCTTGCGACAAGCTGAAAATTAAACGTTGCTGAGGTTAAATAGTGGCTGACATTCTCCGTGCAGTAACTGTGCTGAGCTGTTTATATAACATCATTTAGTTGTTGCTGCGTAGAATAATGTATCATATGGTTACATCCAAAAGTGTGAGGAGGTTCCATGAGCTCATACACAAGAAAGGAAGAAAGGAAGAAGAGATGGAACTACCCATGAGATTAAGAGAAATTGTGTAACACTGTTGGTTAAATTGATAGCGGACATTAGCACTTACCGCGGACACTAACAGCAGCAAGTACCAGTGAATATATCCTCTTGAAATACTGAAACATATCCTGTATGTCGACCATCTCCAAAGGGAATTAACTTATTATTATGTCGGTGTGGAGGACAATTCTGTGGTGTCCAGCACAAATTCATTGAGTGAATGGGAATCGTTATATATTGCAGAGGGCTTCACTGAGAAATATTGTTTTGTTTTTGCTGAGCTGACATTAAGGCTACTTGAACACTTAGATTGTTTACTGCTCTTCCTATCACGAGGCAAATGGTTTCTGATAGCTTCTTTGTATACAAATGTTTTGCATTGAAACAGAAATCCAGTGATGGAAATGAATTTTAAAAGTTACAGAGTACATGAGCCACTAATTGATCAAAACGAGAGATGCAGGGCATATGCGTAGGTACATAAAACAATGTTAAAATAACAGAAAAGTTCTTTGTTTTACATAGTGCACTAAAATGAGGAAAATGAATAATTTTTAAACACTAAGACTTGTTGAAGGATTCTCACACGCCTGATAAATAAGTTACCTCACACTCATTGTAATTGCTGTTGATATAGCTATAGCTTCAAGCAATGGAGGAAGCCGACTTACGGAGGAGCTGAGGCCAAGATTTGTCGGATGGTTAAGACTTAATCAATTTATTAGCATTTCTTGCGACAAGCTGAAAATTAAACGTTGCTGAGGTTACATAGTGGCTGCCATTCTCCGTGCAGTAACTGTGCTGAGCTGTTTATATAACAACATTTAATTTTTGCTGTGTAGAATAATGTATCATATGGTTACATCCAAAAGTGTGAGAAGGTTCAATGAGCTCATACACAAGAAAGGAAGAAAGGAAGAAGAGATGGAACTACCCATGAGATTAAGAGAAATTGTGTAACACTGTTGGTTAAATTGATAACGGACATTAGCACTTACCGCGGACACTAACAGCAGCAAGTACCAGTGAGTATATCCTCTTGAATTACTGAAACATGTCCTGTATGTCGACCATCTCCAAAGGGAATTAACTTATTATTCTGTCGGTGTGGAGGACAATTCTGTGGTGTCCAGCACAAATTCATTGAGTGAATGGAAATCGTTATATATTGCAGCGGACTTCACTGAGAAATATTGTTTTGTTTTTGCTGAGCTGACATTAAGGCTACTTGAACACTTAGATTGTTTACTGCTCTTTCTGTCACGAGGCAAATGGTTTCTGATAGCTTCTTTGTATACAAATGTTTTGCATGGAAATGAATTTTAAAAGTTACAGAGTACATGAGCCACTAATTAATCAATACGAGAGATGCAGGGCAGATGCGTAGGTACATAAAACAATGTTAAAATAACAGAAAAGTTCTTTGTTTTAAATAGTGCACTGAAATGACGAAAATGAATAGTTTTTGAACACTAAGACATGTTGAAGGATTCTCACACGCCTGATAAATAAGTTACCTCACACTCATTGTAATTGCTGTTGATATAGCTGTAGCTTCAAGCAATGGAGGAAGCCGACTTACGGAGAAGCTGAAGCCAAGGTTTGTCGGATGGTTAAGAAAGAACTGGAATTTCCTCCAGCAGCATGTTTGGCCATGTAATTAGAGCCATAGGGATCTGCAAATCAGCTCAAAGTCCTTCAGTCCATAACACCTGTGATGATTAAAACCAGTCAGTAAAGTATTTGAATCCTCGTTTCTAGCAGTTGGCATGTAGTGTTTCTTGCATTGAGATTGTAAGGGCACATCTAAGTACTTCTTCAGTGTATATACAGTTTCTGCCTTGATCAATCTTACAGGCAATGACTTGCAGATTTCCATCACTCCCCGGCTCGAACAGTGTTGCCTTATGTATTCGTACACATTCTGAACCTTACCATAAATCAATGGTGCTATCGTCACTGATCCTACCATCATGTGGAACAATCTACTCTGTCTATGCCCTTCATAACTATTCAAGGTGCCTTGTCCCCCACCCCTGAGCTGCGGAAGACCTCATTGCTGTTGGCTGCCCATTTCAGCAATTGTAAGGGATATTACAAGATTTTGGGCCCCACTATTATTATTTATTCACATGTGAGTAATGTCAATGCTAATCATCCAACCATGAATGTATTCTTGGGCAAGGTAGGGGTAAGTTGATATCGTGAACCCCGGCAGTCCTGTGAGACGTAACGATCTCCCTATGCAAATAGAGCTGCTAACGAGGAGGATTTCCAGGTTTTGGTTCCAACAGCACTGAAGGTATTGCTCCCAATCGGGACGATGAGTGTGCATGGGAATTGAAACAGAATTTGCGAGTGGTGTTTCCACATTTGCCTTTGCTGTCTCTCGTGCCCCCAGGGGATAAGGGTGACGAGTTTTCAAAATGCTCTTCGGCAAGGCTGCAGTCGGTTCACAAGATGGTACACACTGACGTGCATATGCCTCGGTGGTGGAGGAGAAATTGTTGAATGGAAGGTTCAGCATTTCAAAATAGCGTGACCAGGGAGGAGTGTGAGAGAGGGTGTATCTGCTTTGGCCCTTGACCGTATCCAGCCGTTGGAGTGGTCTCGGTGCTGTCCTTATACGGTCAAGTGGAAATTATCCCATCACCCTTCTGACTTGTGTCTTCCTCATAGTGCACAGGATTTGAGAAGGGGGAAACAGGAGGTGAGCTATTAATTACTGAATTCCAAGCCTCTGAGCGCTCGTGCAAACACAGCTGAGATATGTCCAGGTCCAATTCAGGGTATGTTCAAGAGTGCATCCCTGGATATTGAAAATTGGGGTATTCAGTAATAGTAGCAAAATTGAGTGTCAAGAGACCAAGCGTTAGATTCCCTCTTCTTCGAGATGACAGCCCCCAAAATGTTGGTATTGAGGAAAATTCCTTTCTGATAACACCATTGGGGTCAAAGGATGACTGTTAGATCTTGTCTTGTTTGTGAAGTACTTTGCTGGTATGAGTGTTGCACGAATGTTCCTTGTCCCTTGACAGACAAGTGCTCGATTTTTTTACAAATTCTGGTTGCATTTCAATTTAGACTATACCACATGTGAGGAATGGAGAATGGAGATGAACATTGTTCAATCATTGGCGAACATCCTGACATTTGAGCTTCTGATGGAAGCAAGGCCATTGATCTCACAGCTGAAGATGATTTGGCCTTAGACACTCCCTGAGGAAAACCTACAGAGATGTTCTTGACCTGAAAATATTGCCCTCCACCAATCACGAACCTCTTTCTTTGTGCCAGATAGTTTTCCAAACAAAAGAGAGTTTGCCCCGGACACCCACAGACATCAGCACTGTTATGGCTCCTTGATATCACACTCGCGCAGAAGCTGCCTTAATGTCAAGAGAAGTCATTATCATCTCACCCTTGGCTTTCAGTTCTTATGTCCATGTTTGAAACAACACTGTTTTGAGGTGAGGTGCTGAATGGCCCTTGTCTCCAACCAAAACAGTGGTCGAGATTCTGCACGATGGTAACTCTTTAACCCATTGTGTTAATGATGCCACCATATCGAGTCTCATTTCCCAGTTGTTCGCTCGTCGACCTCTATGCCAGGGTATTACACGTACTCTTCCCAAATCTCTTACTCCTCTTAAATCATCAAACCACAGCAGTGTGAGGGAGCAAAAGGAAACGTTTAGACTCATGGAGCGTGAAGCAGATTTATCTCCCCAGTATCAATATCTTAATTTATTTCACATTTTCGAGCAAACATTTTCACGCAAATAAGTATTCATTGTTCCTCAATTGTACGTGCCTCCACCACAATCCCAGAAACTACACTGCATATCCTGACGACTGACAATATGCAAAAGCTTTCCTTCACATTAGCCGTTAATTCATTTGGGCACCACTTTAAATCTGCCTTCCGTTACTTTCCTTCTTCCTTTAACATTTCGAGTAGGCACTCCCTACCTCCTCTGTACAGCCCTTTGTCCGATTTCCCTGTCTCGACCTTTTTTCTCTTGGAGAGGACGCTCCCCAACCTCTTTCATCTGTCCTCATCTCTGTTGTTTCTCGTCCCTGTCCCAATTCCTGCATATTTCTATTGTGCTCCATCTCCCTCTCTCCCTCTCGTGATTGCTTGATGTCGCTCTCTTGCTCTCACACGTCTGCGTTTTGAACATCATCGGCGACCTCTCCATCCACTCCCACAAATAGTCAATGTATATTTGCAATTCGAAACTGTCCACCTCACAATTTACAATTCTTTCAAAATTGCATTTGTCTCCTGCACAGCAAGATCTATGTGAATTATATGTACCATGAAGAAAAGAAACAAGGATCCCAGGAATAACCTATTTAGAATACTGAATGGCCTGAACAGAGTAGATGTTGGGAAGATGTTGCCGTTGGTAAGAGATACTAAAACTCAAGGGCACAGCCTTAGAGTAAAGGGAAGACCTTTTAGAACTGAGAAAGGAAAATCTTTCTCAGCCAGCGAGAATGGTGAATCTATCGAATTCATTGCCACAGAGGGCTATGGAGGTCAGTTTTCAGGAAGTATATTTATGACTCAAGTAGATTAGCTCTTGGGTACCAAGAGGAATGACGTTTACAGGGAGAAAGCGAGAGACTGTGATTGAG
>NW_025200819.1:0-6791 GCF_004010195.1 Chiloscyllium plagiosum | reverse complement strand
AACTGCACCCTCTCAGGGTCCCTGCCATCCTTCAAATTGTGTGGGTGATCTGCCCCCTCTCTGGGACCTTGCCATCCTTCCCAATGTGTGGCTGAACTGTCCCCTTCTCAGGGACCCTGGCATCCTTCCCATTGTGTGGGTGATCTGAGACCTCTCAAGTACCCTGCCATCCTTCCTAATGTGTGATTTATCCACAACCTCAGCCTATTGTTAGGGATATGGAGTTTGTTGATTCTAGGTGGTTCGTGATTAAAATTACTGACGATATGCAGTTGGCAATTTATCGCAATTTCCAAAGAATTTATCCGGTTTAAGAATGAATCATTTAACTAATTAAGAAATGAATGATATATGAAGAAAGAATCCCATTGTGACAGTTGGAAATGGTTCACTGATACAGAAGACAAACTGGCTGTTGGCGAATAATGGGGCAGTCTTGTTATGGTTGTAGGTCAGCCTCCTGCTCTCCAATCTATTTCTATATGCTATTCAAATATATATACCATATACAGGACTGAACCCTGAAATACTCTGCTTCTCAGGCCGGTTTGTTACTGTGTCAATCAATTATTTGAACCCTATTGTCTCATGGCTATGTGACATAGAATCTGGATAGTTAACTACTGGTGTAAGAGCTGACCAACAAAATTGCATGCTCACCATACATCGCAACAAACTTTTATGAACCTGCACCTATCGAGACCAGGAGTGTGCCATTTGATCAACTGCTCCAGGTAATCATGTGCTCCATAATCAGTGTAAAAACACGTACACAATATTTAAACATAATGAAGCAGGTATACTGTGATACCTTATTAACTGTATAAGTTACTTAAATAATAATGCAACTTTGCCTGAAATAAAACTTTGCCTGAAATAAAACTTTGCTGTCCCGGTAAAATTGTGTGGTTAAGGAACTCCAACTGACAGTAGTTTGCAAATAGTGAAATTCGCATATAATATAATTCTGGAGTTTAAAAAAGGTTCGCCTCATGGTATCCTGTCAATTGGTTTGAATTCCCATTTGGTTCACACATACTCTTTCATGAAGGGAAGCTACCATTTTCACCTGGTCGGGCCGACATGTGAATACTGAGACATGACAATGTGGTTGTTTATTCAATATCCTCTGGATAGTTTGAATGGTTGGTAAATGCTGCCCCAGAAAGGGATGCGATGACCCTGTGAACAACCAAAATCAAAAATCCAATCATTGTCATTCCGTGGGAACTCGCTGTTAACTAATTCACCTGAATGACAGTGCATTTCTTCCCACGTTCAGAGCAAGGGAACAGTCTCTCACCAATGTGGACCTACTAGTGTATCAGCAAGTGGGAGGTCTGAATGAATTCCTTGTCACACACACAGCAGGGGAACAGTCTCTCCCCAGTGTTGACTCACTGGTGTGTCAGTAGGTGGGGTTTCGGAATGAACTCCTCGTCCCATTCAGAGCAGGGGAACAGTCTCTCCTCAGTGTGCTCTCATTGGTGTGTCAGCAGGTGGGATGTCTGAATGAATTCCTTGTCACACACAGAGCAGGGGAACAGTCTCTCCCCAGTGTGGGCTCACTGGTGTGTCAGCAAGTTGGAGGTCTGAATGAATTCCTTGTCACACACAGCAGCAGAACGGAGTGAAGACACTGCTGAGCCAGGAGGTGAGAGGACTTTATGAATGCTTTCCCTCTTTTCGACCAGGTGAACGTTTCTCCCTGATCTGACTGTACCAATGTGTTTACAGATTGGATGGGTAATTGAAAGCCTTCCCACAGTACCCCCGCCATATCCACAGTTTCTTGTCCATGTGACATTGGTTTAGTTTCAAAAAGGCACATGTTAACGTGAAGCCCAGACCACACAGAATAAGTGCAGTTTCTCCTCACTCTCAATGTTCTAAAAGCTAGCACTATTCATTTTATATTAAATGAAGTATCTCTCTTTGATCTTGGGGTGATGTTTGATCTGTCTCTTAACAGCATGTCCCCATTTTATAAAACACTTAGAACTGACATATTTTTTTCAATGTTTGAGATAAAGAATAAACTGAAAGGCTTGTGAAATCAGGGGAATGAATCTAGTAATTGGTGGGTTTGTCAGTAAGGAATAGTGACCATAAAACCTATCAGATTGTTGTTTAATTACCAAAGGATTCACTCATGCTCATCAGGGATGGGAACCTGTCACCCAGTCAGCACCGTCACCATTGTGAAAGGAGAGAGCACTGGGCAGGGGCTGAGAACAGTCCATTGGCTTTTTATACAGTCAGTGGGAGAGCTTACAGCCTCTGTATAGCGACCTGAAGGGGCTTCTTCTTCGCTGTTTTCTATACTTAATTTTTAATCCAATCAATTTAAAATAAACCAAAATTTAAAATAAACCAAAATCAGCAACAAAGTCCAAAACAACGGAAAGGGACATGGGAAGGTGTCTAATTGAATCAGAATGTGTTTCTACGTTTCTGTGAGACACCCTGTGTCCTAAGGGTCCAATAGTTCTGGAAGGTATCAAGTCCACTGCTTGTCCCCGCACACTTCGTCTCGCTGGATGACCAGGCACAGACAAATGGACAGAGAAGAAGCAAATCCTGCCAGGAAAATGAAGGGAAGGCCACAATTGGGTGAGCTATGACTTTGATGAGTGGCTGAGTGGACTTGATGGGCCAAGTGGACTCTCATATTCTCCTCTAACTATTGTTCAGACAGTAACCCGCCTCTCTCACGCTGTGCATTCTGGTTCTACAGATTAGTTTTAACCAAGTGAAGACCCTTCAACATCCCTGTGGCTTCCACCGTGCACAGCTCAGGATCAGGACTGATCCTGATACGTCACTGAATATTGGGAAGCTGACCATTCAGGGAACTGCACAGAGGCTAGAACCTGTCACAGTGAATATGTACACTGTCCATGGACTCCTCATGACTGCAAACATAACCTGCAGCCCGGATGGAAGGGAATCTGCTAAAAAGGAATCATAATTCAACTATTCACATTTGTGAAAGAATCAAGAATGGTGAGGCACCGATGCAACGTAATTGGCAACGATGCACATGCAACATTTAGACAAACCATTTTCATTCTGCAAAAGGTTGAGATTAGGAATCCACAGCTAATGGTGCCAGGTACAATGAAGTGAACATTGGATTCCCTACAGTGTGGAAACAGGCCCTTCGGCCCAACAAGTCCACACCGACCCTCCGAAGAGCAAGCTACCCAGACCCATTCCCCAACACCTAACACTACGAGCAATTTAGCATGGCCAATTCACCTAACCTGCACATTTTTGGACAGTGGGAGGAAACCTACGAAGAAATGGGGAGAATGTGCAAACTCCACACAGACAGTTGCTCAAGGTGGGAATTGAACCCGGGTGGCAGGCGCTGTGACGTAGCGGTGCTAACCACTCTGCCACCATGCCCCCCTGGAACATCGGAAAGGAAGAATGGGGAAAAGATAGAAGAAAAGCATGAGAGAAGAGGATTCCTTGGGGAGCTGATGAGCCAAATGGCCTCCTTTTACACCATGGAGGAGAAAGTGAGGTCTGCAGATGCTGGTGATCAGAGCTGGAAATGTGTTGCTGGAAATGCGCAGCAGGTCATGCAGCATCAGGGAACAGGAGAATCGACGTTTCGGGCATAAGCCTGAAGATTCCTGAAGAAGGGCTTATGCCCGAAACGTCGATTCTCCTGTTCCCTGGATGCTGCCTGACCTGCTGCGCTTTTCCAGCAACACATTTCCAGCTCCTTTTACACCATAAAAGTTCTATGGTCACTTAATTCTGAGCCAAATAAGGGAAAATCAGAGCAGGTGAAGGAAAGTTTGGTAAAGAGGGCAAATTGAAGGAGTGTCTCAGTGAGTAAAAGTGAATGACAATTGGTTGAGGTTTGGGAATAGAATTCCAAATCTCATGAATTTTCATGGACCCCAACATTACAGCAGTTAACAATGGGAATGCTCAAGAGAGTGAAACTGGATGAGCTCAGAAATACACAACATTGATGCAGCTGAACGGGACGCTAGTTAAAGATACCACAGTTAGTGTTTATTTCATTCCAGACACACCAGCCAGGGAGCACATCCTTCCTGTATAGATCCGATTGAGCTTTTTAAAAATTTTGTTCATTTCAAGTGTTTCATGTTTATATACGCTCAAGAAGACAGCTTCACTCTCCGCAATCTCTCCTGAGAGGGCAGAGGAGTCTTGTCTATTGTCTATTGGCAACACTGCTGTTAGAAATCAATTCACTGGTGTATGTTACTGGCTGCTTCATGGATTGGAAGTGGCTACTGAGACTGTCAATTTACTGTATGCTGTATTGCCAGGTTGCCAGACATGTCAAGTGTTTTCAAAGAAAAAAAAACACATTTGGGAAACGAATGTCAGTTGAGGGGCACCCTCTTTCGATACGATCTATTAATAGTTGTTGGAACTGACTTACCTGGCTTTAACCAAGTGGTCACATAGAAGCTGGTATCATGGGTCAAGAAGTGTAAGTAATGGAGGAGGTGTCAGTTCTGCTGGTTAAGTGCACAAAGTTGTTTAAAATGTTGCTAACTTGCTTTCAGCATCATGATGACAATAGGACACATAACTGAGATCATTGCATTGTTCAAGTTTTCCACGTTCAGAGAACTAAAGGAAAAGCTGGAGCTGGGCGTTGTGGGATGAGCTAGGAGTCAGAGGGACAAAAAAAAACAAAAGTTGCGATTTATAAAAAAAACTTAGTTCCACTCAGACTCTGTCCTGCAGTTTTGTCTTTGCTTCTCCAAAGCCTGGGAAATTCACTTCCTCTCAGTGATCCAGCCTCTTTTCCAGCTTCTCCCCATTCCCTTGCAGACACGATAAAATAGCTACAGCTTTAATTTGCTCATTTGAGCCATTGGAGCATGTGCAGAGGCTGGCTGTGTAAAGGAACACTGTCCTTTACTGCTGTTCTAATTTAAAGGGATAGAAACAATGTGTGAGACAGACTGATGTCAACCTTGAGAGCAGAGAAATCAGATCCTGATCAGAAACGAATAATAGAGTAAATTACGAACTGTTCTCAATTCCTCCTGCAATATTATTGCAATAAGGACAGAGATAAACTTGTTTTACAGCTAAAGGATTCACGGATGGGAAATTCACACTTGAAAGCGATATGAGAGCTACCCAATTCCACAGGTCCTGATCATTATGGGTAATATGGAAGGGAAAGCAGCATTCCCAGCCCAGAGAAACCATTCCCATGTTGTGCGCATGGTTGAGGATTAAACTGGTCATGTGATCTGGGAAGACACCATCATTACAGGACCTGCGTGAGGCTGTGCAAATGTGGGGAAGGAGGGAAGGAATTCACCTACCCCTCCCACTGGGACACTCATCAACGCAGTCACACTGCTGAGAGGCCGCTCACCTGCCTCACGTATGGGATAGGGTTTACTCGATCTTGCAATCTGCTGAGGCACCAGAGAGGGCACAGAGGATTCAGACACTTCACCTGCTCCATGTGTGAGAAAGGATTCATTCAAATTTCTCAGATGCAAAGACATCAGTGCATTCCCACTGGGGAGAGGCCATTCACCTGCTCAGTGTGTGGGAAAGGGTTCACTCAGTCCTCTGACCAGCTGAAACACCAGAGAATCACTCTGGGGAAAAGGTCATTCACTTGCTCCCAGTGTGGGCTCCCCAGAGACACCAGTGAGCCCACACAGGGGAGAGGCCATTCAAACGCTCAATGTGCGAGAAGGGATTCAGTGATTCATCCGGCCTGCTGAGACCACACTAGGTAGGAGCTGTTTACCTCTCTGTGCGACAAGGGATTTGCTGCATCTTCAACAGGACTGAGAGACCAGTAAGTGCACACAGGGAAGTGGTCATCTCCTGCTCCGTGTGGGGTAGAGTTCACACATCACTGCAGGACTCTGATTCTGCAGTTACTGTTCATCAGAGTCAGGACTGGACCTTGTACATGATGACACTGTTGGAGTATTGATGTGTGGCTGTTAATCACATTAACTGGGCTGGAGTTGACTGAATTTATATTGCCACTTTCTGAACCACGGGATGTCTGACTGGGCAGTAAGTCTCCACAAACAGCAATGTGACAAAGAGCAGGGATCATCTGTTTTGTTTTAAATTGTGACTGTAGCACTGCTGCTTCACAGCACCAGATATAAGGTTGGAGTCCTTGGTCAACGGCCTGTATGGAGTGCCCATATTCTCCCCAGGATAGTGTGGGTCCCCTCCAGGTGCTCTGGTTTCCTCCCACAGTCCAAAGATGTGAAGTTCAGGTGGATCGGTTGTGGTAAAATTGTCCACAGGATCCAGGAATGTGCAGACTCAGTGGATCAGCCATGGGAAATTCAGTGTTACAGGGATGGAGTGCTCTGGGCATGATGTTCTTCAGATGGTCGGTGGGGTTTGACGGACCAATGCTCTCCTTTCACACTTTCGGGATTCTATTCTATGATTGAGGATAAAGGCTACACAGCAGGGTGTCCTTGGAGACGGAGCATGTGGTGTGTATCAATGCTCTCGATTGCTTTAGATAGAGGTGGGCACCGCAGGGGATACAGTCCTTTATGTCCACCGCTGCCCCATCCCTACAACTTCCCATTCTGTCATTTGTAATGGTTTGCTTGGCCCGTAATGGGATTTGTTTGGAAATATTCAATTGGTTTACAAATGGTTTACTGCCGGTGATTATATATTAACAAAACCCAAAACGGTGTAATGATGATGTTGATGGTGGGAAGGTTGCTCCGCCGTATGGGATAACACTACTGTGTAGAAGAAAAAAGAACGCTTCACAGCAC
>NW_025200818.1:3414-6791 GCF_004010195.1 Chiloscyllium plagiosum | reverse complement strand
GACTAGTCAAGCAACAACCTGACACAATCATACACACAGAATCATAGCTTACAGTGTCCTAGACACCACTGTCACCATCCCTGTATGTCCTGTCCCACCGGCAGGACATGGATGTCACTGAAATGCTGGAACATGCAGGGTTATGGACTAAGGTCTGCACAATGTAATCAATGTGATTCATTTGACATTTCTCCAGAATATTAAACTCCAGTCCAATTTGAAAAGTTAATAGCGTCATCAGACTTGAACTACAAATGTCAGGAAAAAAGATCAGCAAGTTACAGCACAGATCGAGGCCACTTGGCCCATCCTGTATGTGTTGGCTGTAATAGAACTCCCCAGACTTTACAACTTTTTGTATTCACCATTGAAAGCAACAATTTCAGACTGTGAACTCTGCCCTCTATGCTTTTATAATCTGTGTTTTAAATGTATTTCTTTGACAGCTGCACACCTTGTTTTCTTGTTTCTTTCCCAGCCCTAATTCCATTTCCCGTGGCCTTGAGGGACTACCATTTCTGCTGTGACAGACAGTCTTTTTCTCCTTGTCTCACCCCCACCTTGCTCACAACCTGTTACATTTCTGATGGTTCCAGACCTCTAGAACTTTCACTGCGCCCCCTGGGTCAACGGCGCAAGTTTTGAATTCTCTTCCTCCTGAGATAATCGAGCAGGTCATTGCATACTCGATGGGCCGAATAGACTCCTTCTGCACCCACTGGATTCTGTGATTCTAAGTAGTTGTGATTGTTGTCACATTTTCCTAATGCCAGGTTCATTCAACTCAGATACATATGATTCTGTGGGTGCTCACTCACTCCTTCCCTTCAGTTTTACATCAATTTCACACTGTATGTGAGGGTGGGAATGGATTTGTAAATATGAATACACCAACCGAAACCCCTCACAGGTCAGGAACTGTTTTTGCTACTTTCATCACTCACAAGGAACAGGAAAATAAAGGTTCAGTCACAAATCTCACAGGAACATAGCGGTAATAATCACCAGAAAAGGCTGAACAGCTCAAAACGCTTTTCTCAAGGAAAGAGGAGGCTCGGAGACAGCCTGGTACAAGTACAAAGCTTTGTGTCTGTGTTTTCAGAGATTTATGGTTGAAATTATTGGGTAGGAAGCATGTTTCATTGCCCCAAATCATCAAAGGTGCTATCTAAATGTGCATCTTTCTTTCTGTCTGAGTTAACAATCAGATGGACAGGTCAATGCCTGAGTGTCTTACCAAATCCCTGATTGAATCTGCCTTCCCCACAAACTCAGGTGCCTCACCACTCACTGGGTCATGGAGAAACTCTGCCGTTACAATGAGAACTGTCTTTGCTGTCGCCGCTCCTCGTGCTTCCGCCTAATACCCACTTCCCTTCATTAAATCCCAGCTGCCTCGAGTCCACCCACATGGACATGTTAAAGAGCATGACAGGAGAATGGATTAAACCGGGAGTTCAATAGCCAGAATGAGAGAGGAAGAATGAAATAAACGGTGATTGTGGACCCCAGTGGATACAGACTGCAGGCTGAGTCCTTTGTGGGCATTCCTGCAGTAATACGTGACAGCATTCCATGATGAGAGTTAAACCCGGGTGGCAGGAGAGGGAGCCACAGAACATGAGTAGGTTTAGTTCAAACACAGGAGGTTTGTTCAGTCAGTAACAGTGTGTTCGACGTGGAGGTGAAGTGAGCAGAGAGGGGAAATGTTACCACAAGTTGCCGATGGATAACTTTCATTGGAACAGGAGAAGGTCATCAGCCCCTCAACCCTACTCTGCCATTCAGGATGATCATAGCTGATGTGTGACCTAACATACAACTTTCAAACCCCTCTAATCTCATCAATAAACTCCTCTGCAACAGACAAGATGAGTATTGGAAAAGCAAACATCTGGAAATGCTGGGAAATCAGAAATAAAAACAGAAATTGCTGGAAACATTCAGTAGGTCTGGCAGCATCTGTGGAGAATGAACCGTTCATGTCCAGTGATCAGTCAGGTGACCAGCTGCAGCTGAACATTCTGCAACACTGGAACGGGTTCTGGTGTGAGGGGAATGAGATTGCCAAAAACAACTGAGGAAACAGGAGGATGTACTCAGTTAGAATTAGGAATTCAGTGTGGGAGAAGGGATTCAGTGATTCATCCTGTCTCCGAGACCCCAGCGGGTTCACATTGGGTAGGAGCTGTTCACCCCTCTGTGTGACAAGGGAATTGCTGCGCCTTCAACACGACTGAGAGACCAGTGAGTGCACACAGAGAAGTGGTCATCCCCCTGCTCCGTGTGGACTGCAGGACTCTGATTCTGATGTTATGTTCAGAGTCAGGAGTGGACCTTGTACGTGATGACACTGTTAGAGTATTGATGTTGTTGTTAACCACATGAACTGGGCTGAATGTGACTGAACTTACATTGCCACTTTCTGAACCTCAGGATGTCTCTCTGGGCAGTAAGTCTCCATAAAAGAGCAATGTGACAATAAACAGGGATCATCTGTTTTGATTTAATTTGTGATTGTAGCACTGCTGCTTCACAGCATCAGGTACAAGGTTGGAGTCCAGCCTTGGTCAATAGCCTGTGTGGAGTTCCCACATTCTCCCCATGACAGTGTGGGTCCCCTCCAGGTGCTCTGGTTTCCTCCCACAGCCCAAAGATGTGCAGGTGGATCAATCATGCTAAATTGTCCACAGTATACAGGATTGTGCAGACTAGGTGGATCAGCCATGGGAAATGCAGGGTTACAGTGATAGTGTGCTCTGTGCGTGATGTTCTTTGGATGCTCTCCTTCCACACTGTAGGGATTCTATTCCATGATTGAGGATAAAGGCGACACAGCAGGTTTTCCTTGGAGAAGGAGCATGTGGTGTGCATCAATTCTCTCAATGCCTTTAGATAGAGGTGGGCACCGCAGGGGATATAGTGCTTTATCTCCACCGCTGGCCCCTCCCCACAACTCTATTTTGATTTAGTCCCTTCTCACTCGGTCACTTGTAATGGTTTGCTTGGCCCGTAATGGGCTTTGTTTGGAAATATTCAATTGGTTATACAAATGGTTTACTGCTGCTGATTATATGTCTAGATCAGAGTAGTGCTGGAAAAGCACAACAGGTCAGGCAGGATCCGAGGAGCCAGAAAATCCACGTTTTGGCAAAAGCCCTTTTCCAGCACCACTCTAACCTAGGCTCTGGTTTCCAGCATCTGCAGTCCTCACTTTTGCACTGCTGGTAATTATATGTTAACCAAAAGCAAAATGGCGGAATGATGATTTTGATGGCGGAAAAGTTGCTGTGATAACACTTCTGGGTCGGAGAAATGGGGAAAAAGAACGCTTCACAGCTCACAGAACGAGAACTGAAAAGCTGTTAAATCAAACC
>NW_025200818.1:870-2930 GCF_004010195.1 Chiloscyllium plagiosum | reverse complement strand
CTAGGCTCTGGTTTCCAGCATCTGCAGTCCTCACTTTTGCACTGCTGGTAATTATATGTTAGCCAAAAGCAAAATGGCGGAATGATGATTTTGATGGCGGAAAAGTTGCTGTGATAACATTTCTGGGTAGGAGAAAGGGGGGAAAAAGAACGCTTCACAGCTCACAGAACGAGAACTGAAAAGCTGTTAAATCAAACCTAAGGTTCAGACAGGGAGGGAATATTTTCCTGGAGTTCGAGTAGCTGGAAAGTGATGGTGTCAGGGAATAGACAGGATTATGTTTTACAGGGGGTTGAAAGTTTTAAAATTGTTAAATTCAGACAGTTTACGTTATTTTCTTTAATTTTATTTGCTTTGCAAAAAACTTTTACAACATTTTAAAACCAAAATTTACAAACCTTGTGTTAAGGATAAATGTTAAAAAACATCCATCAAACCATCCCTCACTGAAAACTGTTGTGGAAGTGCAATCTCCTGGAGAATCCCTGCCTACTTCTTCCTACCCGGGCTCCATGGCTATATACATACCTGGGAGATAGCAGCAGGAGGAGACGATTCAGCCTTTCAATCCTGCTCCACCATTCAATGGGAAACAGCTGACCATCCAGCTCAGTCTCCTGTTCCTGCTGTGTTCCAATCCCCTTTCATGGCTTTACCTCGAAGAACTATATCTAAGCCCTCCTTCGGCTTCACCACCTTTTGTTTCAGTGGCATTGTTGTGTTACTGTGTAGGTGTAGGCAGGGGTAATGTGATAGTTCTGCCTCCTGGAGGATGCACTCAGCGTCCCTCATTTTCCTGCAGGAACAGCAACTGGGTTTGAGCGACTAGAGATAGAAACCATTTCTAGGATATGGGCATCACTGGCTCAGCCAGCATTTATTCCTCATCTCTAGTTACCCTTGAGAAGACGGTAGTGAGCTGATGTCTTGAACCATTCATAGTCCATTTGGCGCAGAAAGACCGACAATGCTGGGAGGGAGAGTGTTGCAGGATGTTGGCCCAGCGAGTCTCCATCTTTGCTTCTTCAAATGCTGGTTAACTTAATCACGATCTGCACATGATTTTGAGATTTCAGTCTGCAAATCTTCACCATCAATCACCCTGTATAAAGGAATATGTAGAGGTTAGAAATTCAGAACAGACAATTCTAGTTTCTCTGGAATATCTGTTTCCACTTTCTTCACCCAATACTGTAACCCTCCAGCCCACTTACTCTCTCCCACCATTCTGACTCCACTACCCCCTAAAATGCACCCTCCCCATTCTCATGGAGTTGCTGATAAACAGATCCATGCCACCACTTCCTGCCCCTGGTTAGACTCTGCACCCTTTCTGGGTTCACTTCCTTTCCCTTCAGTTACTGCAAGTCAATAATGTAACAGCAGAATGAAACAAAAGGAAACAGAAAGTTAGGTGGCAGATCCTGGACAGTAGAGGAACCTTCAGTCTGGGAGAATGGGTCACATCCTTCTTAGTTCCCCATTAGTTGATTCCCACCATTACAATGAATTGGGGATGGAGAGTGGTCCTACATGGGTGTAGTGACACTTTGACCCCCAACTGATCAATACTATAAGCAGATACATTCCTCCTCCAGCCAATCACAGTGTGAAATTCTTTACGCAAAGTATACATACCCAATGCACGTCGCCAAAACCCTCCCACATTCTGTACATGTACATTGCCGGGTTTCCCCACACACGTGTGGCTCCTGCCTCAGGTATTGTGGGAGTTGTAGTCCCCCTGAAGCCACTGGAGCCCTGTCTCAGGAAAGTGAAAGAAAAGTGTGGACTGGAGGATGTTGTATATAGGATCCCCATTCTATAGAACAGAGAACACCGAACGGAGAATTCACTACAAGGGTATACAGGAAAGCCACACACACAGACCAAGTCCTAAACTATGAAAGTAACCACCCCAACACACACAAACGAAGCTGCATCAGGACACTATTCAAAAGGGCCACAACACACTGCAGTACACCAGAACTGAAAAAAGAAGAAGAGGAACACCTATACAAGGTATTCACCAAAAACGGATACCCGCGCAACTTCAACAA
>NW_025200818.1:0-653 GCF_004010195.1 Chiloscyllium plagiosum | reverse complement strand
GGTGCTGGCAGGTGGGACTAGATTGTGTTGGGATATCTGTTCGGCATGGATAGGTTGGACGAAAGGTCTGTTTCTGTGCTGTACATTGCTACAGACCACTATAAATACCGGAGGAAACATCAAAGAAGCGCTTCGCAGGAGGCTCCCAAGTACTGATGATGTCGCCTAGCCAGGGGACGAAACGTTTGCAACAAAAACCTCCAGCTCGGCGAACAGAACCACAACAACGAGCACCCGAGCTACAAATCTTCACACAAACTTTGAATCCCTATTCAGATACACAAAACATATGGACTGTCACTGGGCTTGACTGAGATATCTGCTTCCACAACCTGATTTTCTGATGTAAGGAATATAGATTCAACCAACTGGGGCGTGGGGAGGTTAATAGGAGGAGGAGAGTTTAAGCAGAGGTGGCTCAATGGTTAGCATTGCTGACTCACAGCGTCAGTGACCTGGATTTGGTGCCAGCCTTAGGCGACTGTGTGGAGTTTACATGTTCTCCCCGTTTCTGTGCGGATTTCCTCTGGGTGCTCCAATTTCATCCCACAGTCCAAAGATGAATAGGTTAAGTGCATTGGCCATGCTAAATTGCCCACAGTATCCATGCGTGTGCAGGGTAAGCCAATAACCATGGGAAATACAGGGAATGG
>NW_025200817.1:0-6789 GCF_004010195.1 Chiloscyllium plagiosum | reverse complement strand
GGTTGTGGGGCACAGGCTCCCACCGGAAAGTACAGGACATTGGCGCCAATGTGAAATTCCGTCCAGGCTGGGGTGAGCGCGGACGGGTTCCCACCGCACACCTGAGCCTCCTCCAACTGGTGCACGACGTCGGTTCTGAGCACCGCCGTTTAAGGCCTCAGATGGTGGTGGCCACGTACCGGACTGCCTGCTCGCTATGTCCTGCTGCAGCGTCCATCCCAGGGCCCTGGCACCCAGAACGGCCCCGATCCTGGTCACCCTCGCCGCCATGGCCCTCCCCTCCAACAGCCCCTCGAACCCGCGAGTACGGAGATGCAGATTCCTAAGCAACGGCTCCCTGACGACAGCCGCTACTCCTGTCGGATGGTATGCGCGACGCGATTCAACCATGTTCCAGAGAGTGATCAGGTTCTGGTAACCTGCAACCTATTCGAACCGTTGGAAGATTATCAGCAAACTAGGTTTGTTCAATATATAATTCCAGTTGCATGACACTAATTTTTTGTTAAACATTGATGTCTTAACATTCTGATCAAGGTTAGCTGATGAACGAGCGGCAATCTGAAAACTAGTGCCTCCAAAGAATTCTGTTGAACTATTACCTGCTGTTGTGTGATTTGTACCCATGTCCAACCCCGTTCAAATCCGTCCCTTGAGAATTAACACCTCAATGGCAAGAACGATCCAAAAAATCTCTTGTCCTGGGAAATATCATCATAATAGCATAGAGATCTCCACAGGGAATAGACTGATCGACATGACAAAGTGTCTGAGATTGCAGAGATGGAGTCAACAACACTTCACTGAGAATAAGCCGAAGAAGAAACTGTCAACTTAATTTCAAACTCTGTTCTCCCTCTGTCCATGCTAAGAGATTTAATATATTTCAAGCCTCTGGTTATTTGCTCTCTAATGTTTTGTTTATATGTCAATGTTGCTGTGATTTCATGCAAAACAGTGCTGATGGGGAAGGTGGGAGAATTTTACTTGGGATCTTGCTGTGTAACTTTCCTTCAACATGCTCTCGGTCCCTTTTCAACAAATCTTTTCTCTCCTTTATCCAGAGCAAACTTTGTTGGGCAAGATGCAACGTAAACATCCAAAATGACATGAACGAGGAAAGCCGTGGACAAGAACAATCTTCCCGGGGGAGAAATGTCCTGAGGCTTAAGGCCTTGTCAACAGGCTGCACCACGTGGGGGCCCATGTGAGTTGTGTGTTATGTATCCCAAAGTTTAATCTCCTCTGTGGGATCCTGGGTTTCGGTGCCTTATCTTAACAGACTCCTTCGCGATTGTGTCCCATTCATTTTAAAGAGTTTTGACACCTGTCAAAGCGGGCTTGGGATTTGACACAAATACATCAATCTCCAGTGACTGTCTCACACACAGGACTCCCCGAGGAGGACATTTTAACCTTTATAAGAAAATCTCTCAAAAGATTTTGTGAGAGGTAATTTCGGTTTAAACTTTAAGATGTGCCTGGACCACAGACTGATCTATAATAAAAAACAAAACTTTTGTTTCTTTTCTATAACATTTTAGATACTCAAAAGTAGAATAGTTTAAATTGTGCAGAATGCTGACAATTTGTGAGCAGAGTAAAAAAAAACAAACAGGCCCTTGATTGATGAAACCATTAACACAGGCAGGGAAGGATGGGTCCTTGACTGATAAGACTGCAGGATAGGGAAACGACTCGAGAGACATCTGCTACAGATTGATAAGGCCGCTAGCACGGACAGAGAAGAATAAGTCTTTGACTGATAAGACTACAGGGTGAGAAAAACAACAACTTTAGAGACTCTGAAGACATTTGTTGCCGACTTTGTTGATAAGAGTGCAAATTGGAGAATAATGATGTTTTTAAGAATGTGAACCTCATGGCTCGTTAGAGCCAAGGAGGGGAGGGACTTGTACTGTATATAATGTGAGACTTTGTAAGCCTCAGCGCGCCTTTTTGTCTTTCAAGGGTGCCCAACTCTGCAGACTTGTTAATAAAACTTTGTTTTCCTGAATTGGTCTAGAGCGATTATTGAGAAGCGATTTTCGTTTCTAACAGATTTGTTTTAATGAAGGATGATTCGTGAGATGTATATCGGGCCGGATAATTGAATATGATGACTGGATAAGTGAAACACAGGTTGCCTATTTCAATTCGGTTAATGTCTGGAGGGGATCTTTCTCTCTCTCGCTTTCTCTTTCTCTACTCCCTCTTTTAAACCCTCTCCAGCTTTCTTTTATTGGATTTTGAAACAATAAAACCTCTGACACACAGCAATGTGACTCGTAGATGTTTGCCGTGGGAGGGGATGGAAATATGTGACAGCAGAATATTATTGTTTGTTGGTCAAAGTGGCAACAAGACACAAAAGATGACGACAATAAGAGAGATTGCGTTTTGGAATGAGAGAGCGATCGAGGAATAAAATATGTCTTGGTAGCTGGGCTCTGAAGTGGACACAGGGGTTGTTCGAGGGTTTGTGTAAGAGAACGGCTGTGTGAAATATCCTAACACGGCCCAATTCAAATTACTTCCTTCTGGAATGTGACAGCTGCAAAAAATGAATCCTTAAAGAGAGGAGGTGATCTTATTTAAACAAAAGTGCCAACTAAATCCACAGCCTCTTGTCGGGTATAAAGTGAAGATTGAAAAAATCATGGAGCGGGAAGTAAACACCCTGTGGGATCTTACTGTGCATCTACGGCCTGCGCTATGTCTTGCAGTCGTTGGAATGCGGGCGGTAGCGGTCAGGATACATGGAATATGGAATAGTACAGCAAAGTACAAGCCCCTTGGTCCTTAATGTTGTGCCGACCTTTTATCCTAATGTAAGATCAAACTAACCTACATACTTTTCATTTTATTATCTTCCATGTGCCTCAACAAGAATCGCTGAAATATCCAGAATGTATATGTCTCGACTGTCACCACTGCCGTTGCATTCCACGCAACCAATAATCTCACTCTAAACAACCTTTCTCTGCCACCCTCTCAGTGTTCCTCCAATTACTTTGCCCAATCGTAATAGCCATTTTTTGCCCTCGGAAAAAGTGTCTGACTATCGACTCTATCTAGGTCTCTCATCATCTTGTATACATCTATGAAGTCACTACTCATCCATCTACGCTCCAATGAGGAAAGCCTTCGATCCCAAACACTTGCTTCGGAAGATTTGCCTTCCAGACCAGTTCTCATACACGCCAATCTCCTGTACACCCTCTCCACAGCTTCCACATTCTTCCTATAATGATGCAAGCAGAACTGATTTAAAATCTCACCAGGACTTTGAAGACTAGCAGCATAATCTCGCAGGTCTTATACTCAATTCCCCGCTAATGAAAGTCAACACATCATACGCCCTCTGAAAATCTCAATCATCTTGGTTGACAACATTGAGTGAGCTGTGGACGTGGACCCAAATATCCCTCTGTTCCTCTATACTGCAAAGAAACCAGCCGTGAAAGCTACATTCTGTATCCGAATTCAATATTGTGGGCGAGAGGGTGGCACAGTGGTTAGCGCTGCTGCCTCACAGCGCCAGAGACCTGTGTTCAATTCCCGCTTCAGCCGTCTGACTGTGTGGAGTTTGCACGTTCTCCCCGTGTCTGCGTGGGTTTTCTCCGGGTGCCCTGGTTTCCTCCCACAGTCCAAAGATGTGCAGGTCATGGCAATTGGCCATGCTAAATTGCCCATAGTGTTAGGTATGGGTGGGTTACGCTTCGGCGGGTCGGTGTGACTTGTTGGGCAGAAGGGCCTGTTTCCATGCTGTAATGTAATCTAATCTAATTTTATAATGTATCACTTTTCACTATTCCCGGTTGAACTCCATCTTCCACTTATCAGTCCAGTTCTGCATCCTATCAATGTCGCATTGTAATCTTCACCAACACTATCCACAATGCCACCAAGCTTCTTGTCATTGGCAAACCAACTAACGCAATATTCCACTTCCTCATCCAAATCTTTCATAAAAATCACAGTCCGCAGATCCCATAATAGATACTTGCAGAACACCGCTAGTATTAGGTTCCACTGTCACCCTCTGTCTTCTGTGGACCAGGCAATTCTACCAGCAGATAACAAACTTTCCTTGCATCGCATTACTCCTTACTTTCTGAATGCACCTACCATGGCAAAATACACCAAAAGCCTTTTTGAAATCCATCTACAACAAATCTCCTGCTCAACCTTCATGAATGTGTTTTGTCTCATAGTCATGGAATCCAATAACTTTCGTGAGGCATGTTGAATTCCAATTCCCCCAATGCACCACAGTCCAAGGCCCTTTCCATCTTCCTGGCCACTGCCGGTCTATTATGGGCATTATCAGGGGTAAATGTCGAGTAATTAGGTATGTGAAAAGAACGGGGCGGATTACTCTTTGAATGTCCGTGTGGACTTGTTGGATCAAGTAACCTGCTTCCACACTGTAGGGATTCTGCAATAGTTTTCATAGTCAATTGTACCATATGTTCTTCTGAATATCACTTGCAAATAAACATAAGGCAGGTTTGTCTGCAAGAGCTCTGTTGGGCACGTGATTCCCACAGAGTATTTGACTTTTGAAGGTCACAACATTTCTCGGACCACACATAGTGTCAGACCTGCTGAATTCTTTTTTTTTTGTTTCTCTTTCCCGATTAATGACCTAACAACAAAAAGCTTGTTAGGGGGTTTACAAACGGTTCCCTCTTCAGTCTTTGTTCCAGTTATTCTAATTCCACGCTAAGATTTTGGAGTTTGTCACCACTGCTTATGTCTTTCTATAAAGCACAGTTATTAGCCTAGCTATCCTTTTGATCTGTCTCCATGCAAAATGATCTCCGCCGGATTATTGATATCCCACTGTTGATTACCTTGTTGTCCTGGCTACCTGATGGTTATAAGTAATCATTTGCCTCTGTGTCACTCGCTCTCTGATGCAAATGCTTTGCACTTTCACATAAAAGATATGGCGCAGTGGTTAGCTCTGCTGCCTCACAGCATCAGGGAGTTCGGTTCAATTCTAGCCTCTGGCGACTGTCTGTGTGGTTTGCGCATTGTCTGCATGGGTTTGTTCCGAATTCGTCGGCCAAACCAAAGATTTGTAGTTTCGAGTGGATTGGCCATGCTAAATTGACTATAGTTCGAGGTGCTTTAGTCAGAGGGAAACATTGCTCTTCGAAGGATTTGTGTGGACTTGTTGGGCCGAAGGGCATGTTTCCACACTGTCAGGAATCTAATTTATTGAAACCTGTTAATTCATCCTCAGTTTGTTCTCGAAGGAACGGTCTCTGCTCATAATCTCACTCTGTTCTCCTTGCAACTACCTGAAAACGAACACCCAACACACCCTACACTCATCACCTCGCAATGTAATGTGAACCCACACCGGTTCTGTTCCCTTTGCAAAAGCCTGTGCCTCCAGGCCCACTCAATTTCCTCAGCAATGGATATTTACGCATGCCCGCTCTATTTCTCTGCAACAGCGAGTGAACCAATTACCATCCTATTAAACGAGCAATGGCCTATGAACAAATTCCAGCGGTAATCTTCGAGTAACATCTGTTCACCCCTTCCCCACTCTGTTCCTCGAGAAAAACTTGGCACCACCCACAATCTGTTCCCTAGCAACAGCCTGTGACTCCATCCCCACTCTGTTCTGAGAGCGATATCCTGAGCAAACCTGCCTCTTTGTTTTCCTAGCAACTGCTTGTGAGTCCAACACCACTCTATTGCCTTCGCAACCATTTATACTCTATGTGTCATAGTAACTGACTGTAAACCCATCCTCACTCTGTTTTCCGAACAGTAGTCCTTGATCCCATACACCCTCAGTTCCCCTTGTCACGATCTGTGGACCCATTCCCACTCTCTTCTCCTGGCAACAGCCTGTGAATCAATCCACATTCTCTTGCCTGAGAAACAGCCTCTGAACCAAGCGTCACGCTGTTCCTCCAGCAAGAATCTGTGAGCCCATTCCCCATCTGTTCTCCCAGAAACGACCCATTTTCTGATGCTCAGTTTGTTCCCTGAGCAACGGCCTCTGATCCTATTTACACTCTGTATTCGTAATAATGACCTAAGGTCTCAACCATTCTCTGAGCCGTAGCCTATTATCCTAATCCAGCTCTGTTCCTCTGGCAACAGTCTGTGACCCCATTCTCAATCTATTCTCCCAGGAAAAGCCTGTGAAACCGTCACAACGCTGTTCTCACTGCCACCACTTCTGAACTCAACACCGTTTGTTCTCCTGGCAATGGCCTATGGCTCCATGTCAGCTCTGTTTCTCTCGCAAGTCGCAAAGGTCTGTGAAAGCAACCATGCTGGTATCTCCACGGCACGGACAGAAAACCCATTATTACCTGGACGTCTTGCGAAGAACTTTGAATTCATTAGCCTTAACGCTTTCAGAAGCTGCCATACATACTGAGGAGGTAAGATTCCCCACAGTATGGAAAAAGGTCCTTAAGCCCAACCCGATCCTGCAAACACGAGCCCACCCAGACCCATTCCCCATCCCGAGGTTTATCCTCGACTCATGTACCTAACGCTACGGACAATTCAGGCTTTCCAGTTCACCTGACCAGCACATCTTTTGGAATTTGGGAGAAAACCAGAGAACCTAGAAGAAACCCATGGGGAGAATGTGCAAACTCCACAGGGACAGTCGCCCGAGGCAGGAATCGAAGGTATGCCCTGAGCGCTCTGAGACAACAGTGCTCACTACAGAGCCACCGTGCCGCTCCAGCATGATCAGCATTTTCTGTTTTGATATTAGCTTTTCAGTATCTTGCTTCTGTACTA
>NW_025200816.1:5723-6789 GCF_004010195.1 Chiloscyllium plagiosum | reverse complement strand
CAGACACACTGACTTCAGCCGTCTCTATCCCATTGCAGACACTCTGCCCTCCCCCCGTCTGTATCCCATTGCAGACGCTCTGCCATCCTCCGTCTGTATCCCACTGCAGACAGTCTTCCCGCCACTGTCTGTATCCCATTACAGACGCTCTGCTCTCCTTCGTCTGTATCCCATTGCAGATGATCTGTCATCTCCCTGTCTGTGTCCCATTGCAGACCCTCTACTCGCCCCCTGCCTGTCTCCTATTGCAGATGCTCTGCCCTCCCCCTGTCTGTATCCCACCGCAGATGCTCTGTCTTCTCCCTGTCTGTATCCCACCGCAGATGTTCTGCCCTCTCCCGTCTGTATCTCATTGCAGATGCTCTACCCTCCGCCTGTCTGCATCCCATTGCAGATGTTCTCCCACACTCTGTCCTTATCCAATTGCAGACGCAATGCACTCCCCCTGTATGTATCCCATTGAAGACGCACTGCCCTCCTCCTGTCTGTACCACATTGCAGACGCTCTGCACTCCCCCTGTCTGTATCCCATTGAAGACGCACTGCCCTCCCCCGTCTGTATCCCATTGCAGACGCTCTGCACTCCCCCTGATTGTATCACATTGCAGAAGCACTGCCCTCCCCCTCTCTGTATCACATTGCAGACGCTCTGCCCTCCCCATGTCTGTATTCCATTGCAGACGCTCTGCCCTCCTCCGTCTGCATTCCACTGCAGACAGTCTTCCCTCCACCTGCCCTTCCCCTGTCTGTATCACATTGCAGACGCTCTGCCCTCCCCCGTCTGTATTCCATTGCAGACGCTCTGCCCTCCCCTGTCTGTATCCCATTGCAGAAACTTTATTGCTGGAACAGCACAGCAGGTCAGGCAGCATCTAGGGAACAGAAGATTCGACGTTTCGGGCACATGCCCTTCTTCAGGAATGAGCAGAGAGTGTTCAGCAGGAGAAGATAAAAGGTAGGGAGGAGGGACTTGGACTGAACACTCTCTGCTCATTCCTGAAGAAGGGCATGTGCCCGAAACGTCGAATCTTCTGTTCCCTAGATGCTGCCTGACCTGCTGTGCTGT
>NW_025200816.1:0-2209 GCF_004010195.1 Chiloscyllium plagiosum | reverse complement strand
AGCCTGGGATGGTTATATGGCGTCCTCCTGTGCTGTGTAATTTACTGAATACTTCATTCTGTTTGGTGCGGCCTGTTTGGTGCAGCCCATTTTGCCGCAGACCCATTTAGGCGCAGAACTATTTCAGCGCAGCTCATATTTATTCCTTTTCAGGCTGAGATAAAAGCATTAATCAAAGCAATAAAAATAAAAATAATGTTTATTACCTTTAGTAAAAATGTTAAATAGAAACTTGAGTAAGTATAACATTGACTCAGAGTTTTCTTTCAGAGCTAAAATGATAATTGACCTTTCATTTATTCCGATTGAAAACATTCATGAAGCTATTGAACATCTGACTGATGCGCTTCCAGATGAACTGCAACTGCTGCTGGACTGGTTCGAGGATAACAATGGAGGTAGAAGATTACACAGAGGAAATCGTCGGCGTTCACCGCTTTTTCCAGTTGGAATGTGGAATTTATATGGAAGAACTTTAAACAACGAGGACAAAACAAACAATAATGCTGAAGCTCTCCATAGGAGATGACAATGCGAACTTGATGTGGAACATCCAGTTATTTGGAAATATATTGACAGTTTACGAAAAGTTCAGAGGGGAAGGGACATTTACTATGAGCATTTGATAGCAGGCACGATATTCCGTTGAAATTAAAGAAGCAGATGCTAGAATACAAACACTGGTAAGAAGGTTTAGTGAGAGAAATGATGTCGAGTATTTACGTGGATTGCCCATAATTTTGAATGAACGTCATGGTTTAGATTTTTCGTAATGAACTTATATCGTTTAATTTTTTCTTTTTAACATTTTTACTGAAGAGAATAAACATTATTTTTATTTTTATTTCTTTCATTAATGCTTTTAACTCAGCCTGAAAAGTGAAAGAGATGAGATTGGAAATGCCAGCGAGTTTAAATTGAGAATTGCTCTTTACTGAACATTGATGCTTACTTGGTTGATGGGACGTCGATGTTTCAGAACCTCCACACAAGGTCCTCTCTGGCTTTTTCCAGGATCCTCCCGACATGTCCGAGGTAGCGGGTGAGGGAAAGGATATCGGGCACTCTAACACCCGGCTGGGCCTTTTATGTTCTATTCTAGGATGTTTCTCCTGGAATGGGAGAAGAGGAGGGACGGAATGAGGGTGGGAGTGGGTGTCCCTGCTGTTAATGCTGATATAGGGGAAAGGGGAAGGATGAGATGTCCGGAGGGAGTCTGACCACAGAGTTGTATCCATGCAGTGGTATTAGTGTGCGGGGCTATTGCGTCAGTGACAGGAAAAGTGAGGGAGGGAAGGTGCTGAATTCAACAGTGAGTGTGGTCGTGCTTGATCCTTATTTGGAGATAGAGTGTGAGCCTTGTTCGGGGGTAGGTGCTATAACAGATATACAGTGAGTGTGAGGGAGCAGAAGAATATGGTGACACTTATCCTGGCAAAGTGGGTGGGAAGAATATTGATGCTTGTACTGTATTGCTGACTAATTCTTCAGATCATCTCAGTGTTGAGGTGAGTCTCCCGGAAAGTCTTGTCCGAGTCTATCGCTAATAACGCTACAGACCCTTTCCCTCACTTCCCACAGAATCAGTTTGGGTGCATGTTATAAATATCAAGATGAAGCAAACATTAGTGTATTATATATCAAAACCAAATCTGTCACGTAAATACTTTACAACATATGCTCAGGAAATTAGGTATGCAAGTATATGCAAGGGAAAGCAATGACACAGTGATATTATCGCTGGGCTCTTAAACCAGAGACCCAGGTAATATTCTGGGGACATGAATTCAAATCCTGCCATGGCAGATAGTGGAATTTGAATTCAATATGTATCTGGAATCAAGGGTTTATGATGATCAGGAATCCATTGTCGATTTTTGGAAAAACTCATCTGGTTCACTGATGTCCTTGAGGGAAGGATACTGCTATCCTTACCTGGTGTGGCCTGCATGTGACTCCAGACTCAAGACAACGCTGCTAACTCTTAACTGCCCTCTGGCATGGGCAATAAATATTGGTTATCCAGCGACGCCCTTATACTGTGAATGAGTAACAAATAATCGTGGTGCTGCAGTAGTAATAGATGGTCCCAAATTGCACTGAAACTGCAGTGACTACTAATACTGTGAAGAAAAACATCCGTAAGTGTGCGTTAGGTAGGTTGAACAGTATGTTCTGAACCAAACTAGAGAGCAGGTTATTTCAGATT
>NW_025200815.1:5233-6787 GCF_004010195.1 Chiloscyllium plagiosum | reverse complement strand
TAGATATGGGCCAAAACCTACTCCCAATGTTCCCAATGCATCTGTCCAGAGCCTCCTATTGACTGAGGTGTAAACCTCTGCCTGGTCATTCTCATTAGCTTGAACAGAAGCCGACATTGTATTTGCCTTCCTCATCACAAACTGAAATTGCATGCTGAACATAAGAGAAAATTGAACTTTGAAATCTTTCTGCTTTCAGGACATTGTCTATGCCTCTACTCTTTCCACCAAACATATGACCACATATTTTCCACAAAGTATGCCAATTGCAACTATTTGTTTCGAAGCACTCAGTCCGTTCAAGTCATTCTGCAGCATGCCCGCTTCATCAATAAGATCTGCCCTTCGACCTATCATTGTGTCTTCTTCAAATGGAGCAACAACACCCTTAGTTCCTTGAATGGATCATCCATACATAATGTGAATAGCTGTGGTGCAAACACTGACTCCTCTAAACTCCACCAGTCATGGGCTGCCATCCTGGAAGAGACCCCTTTACCCAACTGTCTGCTTTCTGCCAGTCAGCCAAGCCTCAATCCAGGGCCTCTTATTCAGCCGTTTGTCGTACTGCACCCTGATATATGTCTGTGGAAATTCAAGATGGTCACCTCCACAGGCTTGACTTCGTCTCACTTGCTCATGACATCCAGTCCTGTTGGAGCAGACATTTCTTACAATTGAATCATTGCAAAACTGAAACCTCTGACTTCAGTCTCAAACTCAAAATCCACTGCCTCGCCACTGAGTCGAAAGTGTGATACTACGAAAGCACAGAAGGACAGGCAGCAACGAATGAGCAGGACAATCGACGTTTCGGGCACGAGCCCTTATCAGAAAGAGGCTTGTGAACCGAGGGATAGAGAGACAAATGGGTGCGGTTGTGGCTGGGACAAGTTAGCTGTGAGTGTGTTAGGTGTTTGGAAGTGGGGGTGATGATGATAGGCCGCAGCGCAGGGTGGAGCAGATAGGTGGGAAGGAAGATGGACAGATAGGACAGTTCATGAGAGCGGCGGAAGCCCTGGAACTGAATGAATTTGGTTGTGTGGGAAGGAGAGTTGACGTATTCGACCAGGAGCCTGTGGTGTTGTTTGGTGCGGGTGTCCCGGAGATGTTTTCCAAAGTGGTCTGTACTGAGGCATCCAATTTCCTCAATGTCGAGGAGACTGCAAAAAGAGCAATGGATACAGTAAATGACATGGTGGAAATGCACGTGAAACACTGATGGACATGGAAGGGTCCTTTGGGGCCTTGGAAAGAGTTAAGGTGCGGAGGTGTGGGTGGATGTTTTTCAAATCCCATGTTGTAACGAGAAGGTTGCTGGGAAGGGATGGCGGTTTGGAGGGGGCGTGCACTTCACAAGGGAGTCAAAGAAGGAAAGATCTTTGGAGAAAAAGGATAGGGGTGGGGAGGGAAACACATCTTAGTTGGTGGGGTTCATTTGCAGCTGACGGACATACGGGAGGATGATATGATGTCGATAGACGTTGCTGGGTTTTAAAGTGATTTAGAAGGGAGTTCCGTCCTCGTCATAGTTTGAGGGAAGGGTTTTGGGAG
>NW_025200815.1:3626-4944 GCF_004010195.1 Chiloscyllium plagiosum | reverse complement strand
CGCTAAGGCTATTGGGGTGTGTTTAAACTAGTCCAGCAGGGGGATGGGAACCAAAATTGTAGTTCAAGTAAAGAAAAGGTTGAGTGTAGGGAGGTACAAAATCAAGTTTCATGAACGCAAGATGACACCGGCAAGAAAGAAGTTGGTTTGGAGTGTGTCTACTTCAACGCCAGGAGCATCCGGAATAAGGTGGTTGAACTTGCAGCATGGGTTAGTACCTGGGAATTCAGTTTTATGGCCAATCCGTAGACCCGAATAGAACAGGGTCAGAAATGGGTGTTGCAGGATCCAGGATTTAGATGTTTCAGTAAGAATAGAGAAGAATGTAAAAGAGAGGGGTGTGTAGCATTGTTGGTCAAGGACAGTATTACAGTTGCAGAAAGTTTCCGGGTAGTGTAGATGTGCAGAGAGATCTCGGTGTTCAGGTACAGAGATCCTTGAACTTTGTCACCCAGGTGGACAGGGTTGTTAAGAAGGCATACGGTGTTTTAGCTTTTATTAATAGAGGATTCGACTTCTGGAACCTTGAGGTTATGCTACAGCTGTACAAAACTCTAGTGCGGCCGCACTTGGAATATTGTGTACCGTTCTGGTCACCGCATTATAAGAAGGATGTTGAAGCTTTGGAAAAGGTGCAGAGGAGATTTACTCGGATGTTGCCTGGTAAGGAGGAAAGTCTTACGATGAAAGGCTGAGGGACTTGTGGTTGTTTTCGTTAGAGAGAAGAAGGTTGAGAAGTGACTTAATAGAAACATATAACATAATCAGAGGATTAGATAGGGTGGACAGGGAGATCCTTCTTCCAAGAATGGTGACGACCAGCACGAGGGGGCATTGCTTCAAATTGAAGGGTGATAGATATAGGACAAATGTCAGACGTAGTTTCTTTACTCAGAGAGTAGTAACGGTGTGGAATGCTTTGCCTGCAATGGTAGTTGATTCGCCAACTTTAAGTACATTTAAGTCGTCATTGGACAAGCATATGGACGAACATGGAATAGCGTAGGTGAGATGGGCTTCAGATTGGTATGACAGGTCGGCGCAACATCGAGTGCCGAAGGGTCTGTACTGCGCTGTAATGTTCTATGTTCTATGTTCTATGAAACAGTGAACAGAACGTAAGTACGCCCTTGAATAGAAGCAGAGGGAGTTAGACCATAGAACATAGAACATAGAAGAATACAGCGCAGTACAGGCCCTTTGGCCCTCGATGTTGCGCCGATCCAAGCTCACCTAACCTATACTAACCCACTATCCTCCATATACCTATCCAATGCAATGTTTCATTGTGCATTACCTGAATGGCAATTTTACAAAC
>NW_025200815.1:0-2690 GCF_004010195.1 Chiloscyllium plagiosum | reverse complement strand
AAAAAAAACTGTTATACATGCTAAAATCAGGGCAATTTATTGATATCAATACTACATCGTGTCTTGTATATAAAAAAATAATTCAAAGCTTTTACTCTGATGGAGTTTAAACAAATGTTGACCCCTGTCTCATTATGAGACATTGGGAAGCTGACAAACTGTTATATCCAACAAGTGCTCTTAGAAGTGGGTTTCAAGTCGTATTTTGTCACTCAAAACGAATCTTGTATCACAAAATTGAGATCACCGACGTTTTTCTGCTAGAGGTCATCGTCTTTTGTCTGTCGCAAAACGGCGCCTGGGTTAGTGCTTCCATAGCTCAGTGATTCAAGCACTGGTTATGTAAACCCGGGGTTGTAACCTTGAATTTCACTGCAGCCTTACTGAATTTTCTTGCAACTATTGCAGCAGACATCGGAAGGTGCGTTCTCTATGTTGTTAGGAATTATTTTTGAAGTAACAACAGGAAGTTAGTTTTACGCAGACCAGGCCACATCTGTTTCAATTTAGAAGTCCACATCCGTATTTTCCCTTCGAGAAACATGAGGATGACAAGCTTCTGATGTGAAGAATGCCTTCGTTGGCGGGAAGAACAACATGACTCATTAGAAGCAGTAACGTGACGGTGAAACAGTGGAGGACGAATACGTACAGGGATGCGGCTGAATGCTTCCATTCCGCATGTAGAGACAGGAATCTGCTGGAATTCAAATTAAACAAGTAGTAGGCTTGAAGTGTACAGCTAGCCAGGCTGCCTCAAAGGTGGAGAAGTCAACAATTAGTGGGTACCAATTATTCACGATTGGGTCAGTCCTCGAAGGACAGCCTCCTGCCTGTTTACCCCCTCTGATAATGTAAACACAATCGGATTTTAAAGCTTGTAGTGAAGAAAAAAGAGGCCAAACGGGTCAATTCTACATTTTATGGAAGTTGGGCTCTCTTGAGGCCTTTGTCACTTTCAAAATATGTGTCTGTATTGTTCCCTTTATAGGTCAAAATGAGGTTCAGTTCTCCCACAGTTCATGAACAAATTTGACGGTATCTGACATCAGTCTCATTCGCTGGTGCATTTGAGATTAAAACGTTGCAGGGAAAGTCACATTCAGATGAATACTTCAGATGTCAGGCTGTGGGCCAATTAGTGGAAACTGGAAACAAGAATATTTGGATTTTTGACGACTGGCACTGACATAATGTATTAATCTGTGCTGTAAAAGCACGGTTTCACGAACACTCTTTTTTGGAAGGAATTTCTCATCGCAGGAAAAGAAAGCTATGCTGTTCAGAGAAGACGCAATTGCACATGTCGTCCTTCCTGGTCGACTAGTGGTTACAATGCAGCGTTTTCACCGCTGTGGTTTGAGTTCATTTCTTGGTAAGGGAATCAGGATTTATTGTTCCTGATATGGGCAACATCAAAAGTAGAGCATCTTTGACAGGAATCGCATTTCAAACGTGTTCACATGTGCCTTGCAATATTGTACAGTGCCGCAAGGTGGCTCACTGGTTATCACTGCTGCCTCACAGCGCCAGAGATCTGATTTGCCGACAACTGGGTCGACTACAAGTAAGGTACTTTACTCAGGAGAAAATGAAGAGAAAAAGAGTAAGGAATTGATCTGTGAGGGTTAATCCCTGGAGGAAAGGTGTTCATTTGTTGCATCGAATTGTCAGTTTCTGAACTGTATGTATTCCATGTTCCCTTATTGTGTTGCTTTAGCAAATGTTCAGACAGAGGAGAAAAGAGAGGAAAAACAGTCATGACCCAATCAGTGATTGATCCATTGTGCAACAACCAACGGATTCACTTTTGACTGAACTACCTCCATTTCCCCTACATTGGTAATGGTCGTATACAGCATTAGAGCGGATTTTCATGTGTTGTTCTGACCGCAGCATCCTTTCTTAACATGGACTATACTGGGACATAAAGAGATGATAAAAGACATGGATGGCGATGACTGGAATGAAAGACGTCAGGAAGAATGGACAGCGTTTAGTTGGAAACAGAATAATGGAAAGGAAGCCAAGTGGGGGACAATGCCATTTGAAAAGACAAAGCGGTGTTTCATGGAATGGTGCAAAAGATGAATAGATCATGAGGTGTGACACCAGGTAAAACTGAGTTGTGTCCGTATAGAAGGTTTCTAAGCGATGTGAATTTAGCGAGAGTAAATAGAGGGGAAATTCCCTCATTCAGATGGATCTATTTCAAGGCTATAGATCTTCAAAACCAGCGATGAATGATAAAGAGAAGTTTGGAGCTCATAATCTTTTTCCTTCTACAGCTATTGAACTCGAAAATGTTTACGTTTTCTCAGGAAAAAAATACTCAGAAGCTGATTCTCATATATTTGTGAAGACACGTGCAGACACACAAGGAATGAATTTCACGGGGACAGGGAATCTGGGCGGCCATCATGGGTACGTGTTCGGTGCACACTCTCTAATTGGTTAACGTTTATTGGAGATAAACCTCATAACACCTGCAACTGAGCACGACTAAGTATAGAATGAGCGGATTGTGAGGAAAGGTTTAGCAGGTTGTTCCACATGAACTTCTATAAATTGTAAAAGAACTGAGCTCTGTGTGTTAGCTCAGCATTAAATGGAAGCCGGTTAGCTCAGTCCGCTGGTTTATGATATAAAATGATGCCAACAATGTGGGAATAATTCGCGCAATATCTCAG